>NC_041393.1:428894377-428897298 GCF_002162155.2 Triticum dicoccoides | reverse complement strand
GCGGCGATCCCCACGCCACCGGCCCGCCACCGCCGGCGACCACCGCCCCCATCCTGAACCGTAAGATAGATAGTGGGGTACCTCTCCGGCGAGCCCCCCTCCCTGCTGCGACTGGTTCTTCCTTCACCCCGGCGAGCCCACCCCTTGGAAATCGACTGACCCAAAAGTAGATTCAGTCGACTGAAGTGTGGCCAAATCGGAGCAGCATCGCAAGCAAGAGCAAGAGCGAGAGCAGCAGCGCGAGCAAGAGCAATAGCAAGAGCAGACCAGGCAGGGGACCGAGAGCAAGAGCAGATCAGCAGCGCGAGCGAGAGCTAAAGCAGCAGCAGCTCCTACTGATGTGGACGTCGCCGCCAAGGGAGCGACGCCATGGAGGAAGTGGCCGGCGACGCCGCCGTGGATGGAGCCGCGTCGTGTCGGTTCGGGACCAAGCACCGGCAGCACCGTGAGATCGAATCAAGAAGAAAATGCGGTGATTAGTGTACAACCTCTTTGGTGGCGCCGATTAGGCCGCAGTTTCATCCGAGGAAACGGTGATGATGATGCTCTTCCGGTGGTGCAGGTGAAGACGGCGGTGTGGGAATGGAGGTGGCGCGAAAGACGAAGGGAACGTCGGGGCAGCTCCTTGGAGGTGGAGGACGGGGTGGCTGAACCTGCGGGACGATGAGATCGACGACGGATCCTCATCCGGTACGGTGGATGAGGGACGTCGAGGTGTTGCTGTGGACGACGTCGTCGGGGAAGAGGCTCCGGCTGGGTGGCGGACGGAGCAGGGTGTGGGGTTTCATTGCGGGTTTTCGCGGCCTCGGTGTATGAATGGGTGGGCGGATGGGATGGAAGTGGGGAACCATGGCTTAGAGACGCGCTTGTCCGAAATGTGGGGTAAGTTACGAAAGTACCCCCCACCGATTTGAGGCGGTTCTTTTGGTTCAGGGGTACCACGGGCATTTCGCATGTCGGGATTTCACAGGAGGTGGGAGTTTTCGCGCGCGTTGTAATTTCGGAATAGCAAGGCGCGGGTTGAGATGGAGAGAGTTGTCGGAGCACAATGAGACAAAGATATATCTTAAATATTTCGGGCTAACAAGGCGCGGGTTGAAATTTCCGGACAAGCCTAACGTGTACTGTACCAAATCAATGCGCACTACAAATGTCATTCAAAACTTTGAATTCATGTTATGTTCAATTAAAATATTTCGCTATGTTTATAATGCATGCAACCTACTACTCAAATGAATGTTTTAGTGCATTCCAAATGTATATACTACCGCTTCAATATGAAATAAATTTGAATAAGATCTACAGTACTGATTGTTGTGAAGTCAAAGCATTTGAATTCGTTTCTCTATTTTAATAAGATCTACAATCATCATTATTGTCAAGTTAAACCATCGTTTGTGTATTATCTTCATAGCACACCACATGATCAGTATCGAGTTACATATGAACTATGTGTACTATATGAACTCGAACTAGATTTTTTGAATCCACTTTATTTTGATTTCAAATCACATTACATTTCTAGCTCTAGTTAGATCTTCATAATCTAAACCATGTCTCATATGTATAATGTGTTTATCACATTATGTATGGTGCCCCGCCCCCTACGCCTACAAGTATTTAGATGTGAGTTGCAAACACCACACATTACCACAAATTCAAATAAAATGTGAGAATGTTCGATATATAGTATTGTTTAGATTGCTCGATATTTAGTTGTAAGCTGCAAACGTCGCACATTATCACAAATTCAAATAAAATGTGAGATTGTTTGATGTATAGTATGGTTTAGATTGTTTGGCATTTAGCTGTGAGATGCAAACGCCATGCATTATCACATTATGGTATAACATGTGCACAGCACGTGTATCACCGCTATATTCATGCATGCAATGTTTAAAACACTATGATCTCCTATTCAAATAAATGAATCCGCTTTCATATCAAATTATGATCTTTGTTAGTCTCTTACACCCACACAATCCTCTAACCTTCGTAGCTACCACTAACTTTCTCTCGTGCATGCGCGCGCCCTCCTCGCCCTCCCCCTCCCTCGGCATTCTATCCACAGGGCACATTCATTTCTTTCTTTAGGTCGTTCTCCCAGAGTCTCCACAACTCCTTTCCGACACACACCGATCGATAAATCTCTCCAGCGATGCCTGCCTACAGCATACACACACAGCTTCAATCTCCTCCTTTATGTGTCCTTGCCTCGTGTCTCTCATATGGTCAGACACGCGTGTAAACTCTCACCCCTCTTTTAATCGATCTCACAACCGCACACTCCTCCCCTATCTAGCTAGTAGTTGGGCCTCTCGCACCACCTCCTAGCTCCATTCTCTCTGTCTATCTGTCTCGCTGGGCCTTATTTGCCTCTAACAAATGGACGTACACCGATCGATCTCTCGCTATACATATAGCCAGCTAGGTCCTTATAATTCGTTTTTTACCCACACATCGATCGATGTACCTCATTAGTTGTGTCTCTCCCTTCCTCCGACAAACAACAATTGATCTACCGATCTAGTTAGGTTTGCTTATCAAACACATGGTTCCCCTTCATCATCCATGGATGCGTCCCGACAGATCTATCACGCACAGGCACCCACAGAAACACATCCCCACTCTTATTGATAACATTGCAGTTCCACCCTCAGTTTGTCTAGTAGGCCTCTCACAACATCTCCGAGAAGCAACTCCATCACCCATCCAGCACTCTACCCCTCTCCCTCCCTCTCCCTTCCTCTCTCTCTCCTCTCTCTCTCTCTCTCTCTCTCTCTCTCTCTCTGTCCCATCATATTTCCCGTCCTTCAGTTATGTATGGATGTCGACTGATCTTCCTCAAGACATAGATGGGTCTCTCCTTCTCAACACATATATGAGTCGTTCTACCTCTATAGTTAGGCCTCTGCCTACCC
>NC_041393.1:428882591-428894169 GCF_002162155.2 Triticum dicoccoides | reverse complement strand
ACCGATACATCAAGCGCTCTAGTCATGTCTCCCTGCCACACACAAACTTGACATGTGCCCTCTAACATTCCGGTAGGCCAGTCGCCCTATATCTTTGACTTGCACACACACACACACACAATTTTGATGGCTCTCTTCATCGATCTCGCACCCACCCGTACTTGATCCTCTCTTCGAGTCTATCGATAGCTATGACCCCTCCCTCTCTTCCCGTGGATTGCCCGACCCTCTATGTATGATATGGATAGGCCTCCATTTCACACACATTGCATGCAAAATTTTGTTTGATATGTCATCGACACATATTCCCACAAATAATTCACGAAATCAACCCCCCACCCCACCCCCACCCCCGACCACAAAACAAAAAACACTCACGAACGCGGTTTGTATCTCTCACACACACCCACGTAGGTGGGGGACGTGCACGAAGAGAAGAGGTGCATGCACGGCGCACGTACTCCCGTCTCTTTCCCAACCACACCCGCGCGGGTACACGGTGGAGCTCATTTCTGTACGAAAAAGGCAGCCCACGTGGTAATTTGGCACGTGTACTGGTTGTCCACTTGGTGGAGGGAGGATCGTCTACCACGGGTGAACAAACAAATTGCGACTTGACACATTATGTTAAATTAAAAAAAGAGGCAAACCATGTGGGGCCTACCTTAGAGGCAAGGCTCTATACACTGGAGTACTTTTGATGTGTACCGTCAACTCGCAGAACAAGGAGAAGCTTGCTTAGTACGCCGTCTCCCCCGCCAACGGGCGCGGTGGCTCGCAGGATGAGGTGAAGCTTTCTCCTCCCTCGCCCATGCGCGCGGTGGCTCGTAGGACGAGGAGAAAAATTTACTACTCCCTCCGTTTACTCCTCGTCCCTACTACCTTGGTTATAGAGATTATATCATATTGTTTGGAATATATATGACCTTTAGTAGATTTCAATATGAACTACTAGTACATACTCCAAACACTGATGTATATAGACGTATTTTAGAGTGTACATTCACTCATTTTGCTCCGTATGTAGTAGCACTCTCCCTCGCCTCTCGACCCTCGCCCACGTGGTGGACGTGCAGCAATTCATTCGGTCTCATATAGCCAGAACGATATATACTGCACTACCATTATTGCTCGACTTCCCGAAGAGGCGAAGAGCCAATCGCAAGGTTAATATTTTGGAGATGCCAAGCGCAAGGTTATAGGAGAACGAGTAGTAGGTGTCGCGTCATTTATAAATATATTTTTTTCTTCAGTGGCACGTACGCAATATGATAGGTTCATATGGAGAGAAAAGGAAACCGCTCCACTATATACATAGTCAGGACGGGTCAGCCTACACGGTTGCTTGCTGGGGTTGCTCTCTTTACACTCTCTCGCATAAAATGACTGTGGCCACATCTCTAACATCCCGGCGGATCACGTCCGCTTGGGGAAGGGGTGGATGCTTAGTGTAGATGCGGTGGCCGTCGCCGACGGCAAAAACCCACTGTCGGCACGTCCCGATCAGGGGTCCCCGCTGTTCTCTCTCACAAAGTCGGTGAGGTTGCCTTCGTCCCTTGCTCACTGCCGCGACGTGGGCAGTTGCCACCTCTCGCCACCCTCCTCAAGGTTGATCTACGTCCCTCAAGTACAACTCCCTTTACAGGCGGCTTGCACCACTGCTCCAGCTGCCCACATCACTCCCTGTGGATATTTCTCTACTTCTTTGCCCCGCACATACGTGATACCTCTACTAGCTTCTACGTACTGTATTTGTGATGAGTTTATGTCTCATCAACTAGTCCTAGTAATCTTATTCTAATCACGCTTCTTCAATTTCTTTGCCACAGGGATGCTCATCTCAATTTTGGTGAAACTGCACAAAATGATCTGATGGTCAAAAGGTTGCAAACTTCATTTATTAGGAAACTCGAACGTTGCCAGCAAATTGAAGCCTGGTCAGGGTTCATGGTTCAAGGGCTAGGGACTGCATGGATCATTTTTTTCTTTAGATGCCTCTGTTCCAAAATAAGTGTCAACTTTAGTAGTAGTACAACTTTGTACTAAAGTTTGCACAAAGTTGAGACACTTATTTTGGAACGGAGGGAGTACATATTTGCTATGATCTGTCAATCATTGAGATGCAATAGCATGCATGTTAGTCTCCTTTGTATTTGATGAAATGTTGCAACGGCAACCTTGGATGCAAGATACATGTAACAGGAGCTGGAAGCTTCATAGCATCGTACAAATTTATCTCGCTGATAAATTACAGTACGTACTAGTACTATACTAGTACTTCCTCCGTTCCTAAATATAAGTCTTTGTAGAGATTTCACCATTAACCACATGCGGATGTATATAGATGCATTTTAAGTGTAGATTCATTCATTTTGTTCCGTATGTAGTTCACCTAGTGGAATCTCTACAAAGACTTATCTACTAGTAATAGCTAGCCCCCACTACTAGGAATTCTCTATCCTCTCCTTGAGCCACATCATCAAAATTGACGTAGCCGTTAGATGAAGTAAATTAGTCATAATAGCCGTCTGATCTAGACGTTGAGAGGCTCCGCACTAAGCCACATGCAAGCATGCAGAAATGCCGTGGCACATGCATGTGAGTGGGTTTTAAATCACATCAACATGTCTGCATGCAAGCATGCACCGGTAGCATGCATGTAAGTGAGCTTTTAAGTCCCATTAACATGTCAAAAAGAAAAATATAAGCCCATTATGCAGTAGGAGTTGGCTGATCTTTTTTCCTTACGTGGGATGATCTAAATGATGATGGGAGTTTATTTAGTTTGGCTACCACATTTGTCATGCGGTTATAGATTTTTTTTTAGTTCTATGAAATCGATAATTTTGCGCAGAGAGATATACCGCTGTTCCGCGGCAACGAGCGGGGACTCATCTAGTAATATTTAGGAATGCAGGGAGTACTATGTAAAGAGTTAGGTGTCGCACGGTGATAGTGTGAGGTGGGCCATGTAATCACTGAGCCTGCATGTTTTCACTGCTCTTGCACTCCTCGCTGTAAGAATGGAGAAAATTGTAATCTACTACCTCCTTTCGCCGAAAGCGTGGGACATCCAACAGTCCTACCACCTCAGTAATAAAGACCAATGAGCCGTCAAATCACATAGACCCAGCAGTAAGTTGGATGGACGAATCAACCATCACTCTTGCGCCAGTGAGAGGTCGCGTCCGCTCTGCCCGGGCATGAATGCGGCACCGATTCTTTGGAGCGGCGCTGACCGTTTCGGGCGGGAAGCGCGCGCGGGCGGTGGAGGGGCTTTGGGTGGGCCAGGCTGGTCAGGAGCAGGCGTGGCAGCTGTCTGCATGTCCCTACCGGGCACGCCTGGAAACGAGAGGATGCACCGACTCTCGCGGCTAAAATTATACACTACACATCATATCTCTGTAGGAGTAGGTCGATCTGTCGCACTCTCTAACACACACATGTTGTTAAACACACAGACGCACACGCACGCACCTTGGTCCCGTTGCACCTTCTAACGTGACTTATTACACCTAGATGGAGGGAGTAGTAAGTATACGAGATACGGTGGCACACTGACTTAAGTCTTATACAAGTGCCCAAAATTTGTGTGCACGTTATAATAAGGATTCACTTAAAATAGTACGTGAGCGAACAGAGGAATCAATTGGACAGTGTTCTCGAGTAGTAGCGAGATGTGTGAGGTAGTAAGATACACCGCTGGTGCTTTTAATTTTTCTTATTAATTTGTTTGTTTCACCCTCTGACTGGTGGGACCCAACGTACTACATGGAGAGAGGTAAGGTGACTAAGGCTGCATTATTTCTGCGCCACTGTGGATAGTCTTACCACCAAAGCCACTTGAGACGATTCTGATTGAAATCCTAATGACTCCCACACACACAAAAAAAAACACAGCATGCCTGTCACACGAATGCAGGATGTATAAAAGGTTATTTTCCTCTCATTGAACATGACGGGAGGGTTGTGTAGCTGGTTAGCCTGTTCGCTCATCAAACTTGAGGTCTCGGGTTCGATAACTACACTTGAGCATAATTTTTGCCAGGAGGATTCTTTGACTGGTCAAAATGTTTTCTAGGGTTTGCATGCTTCACACACTCTCTCCAGTATATATATACACGCTAGAGCCTCAGCGCTTGTAGTTGCTCTCTTCACACTCTCTCGCCCTCTCCCGATGGAGCCTCAGCGCTTGTAGTTGCTCTCTTCACACTCTCTCGCCCTCTCCAGATCTAAACAAGACTTCATTGGCATCTCTCTCCCCTCACTGCTGCTCAAAGAGCCGGCAGGATCCATCCACCGGGAAGGGAAGGAGGCTTAACGTTGTCGCCGTCGGCGAGGGAGGGAATCCACTACCGATGTTGTTGTTCACTTTCCACCCAGCGGCGGCGCGAGAGGGCCTCCGACCCCTTCTTCTTCGTCGCCGTCCCGTCGCCCACCGAACCACGCCCCAAGAACCTTAAGGTATAATTTACTTACTCCACATGCATTGCTCTAGCTGCATGTATACCATGAATCTAGGACGTGGTTCAAAGAGGAAAGGAGTGGGGAAAGTAGTGGGAAAAGTTGTATATAGCATGAATCTAGGATGTGGTTCAAAGAGGAAATGAAAGGGGAAAGTTGTATAGCATGAATCTAGGACGTGGTTCAAAGAGGAAAGGAATGGGGGAAAGTAGTGGGGAAAGTTGTATCGCATAAATCTAGGACGTGGTTCAAAGAGGAAAGGAAGGGGCAAAAGTACTAGTTCAAAAAGGAAAGGAAGGGACAAGGCTGTAGAGTTTGAGCAGGACTAGATTTGCTGCGCTCACATAGGGAAAGGTGTCTAAAGATAACAAAACTGGGACCAACACAAATATGCTCCTTGGTTGTTTGTTCTTTCTTGCAACAGACTGTGCATGACCACAGTACATCGGTAGATGCACATGGTGCTGGTGCGTCCACTGTCCCGTGCAACTCATTAGCTGTTGTTAATCTATGGCCCTGTTTGGTTAAAAACTCCCTAGTCCCTACCTTCTTGGTTCCAGGGACTAAACATGGACTAGAGGTTATTAAATGACATGATAAAAGACCATGTTACCCCTAGTAATGAACTAATAGAAACAAGGTGCGATGCGTGGCAGGGGCAACTGTTAGAAAAAGTCCCAAAAAGACTCCCTCGGGGTCTTCTTTCTTTAGTCCCAAATGCCCACTTTTAGTCCCGAAAAGTCCCTCCTGTTTGGTTTAGATGTGACTGACACGGAGTTTTTTTAGTCCCAACAACAAAATGTCCATGCAAACAAACACCCTCTAATAATGCCGCTGGAAAATTGATGCAATGCCACAGTTAAAAGCAAATTACATGTTTAATGAATTTTATTGTTAATATAATCTCTATGTTAATATTAATCAATGCCACCATTTGAGAAATGCTATTGTCTTGCTTTCTTTCCCATTTAGATAAGGTAGATGCTTCTTTTTGTTGGCTTCTGTGTCATCCACCATTATTGACCACTAATTGTTTCCTTTGCACCTTTGTATAAACAGGGTTATCTACTTCACCTCATTGCCATTGTGACCTTTTGTTGCACTGCACAAAACACTTTTGTTTTAAGAGTGTTTTGTGCAGTTCAACCAAAATGTCACACCGACAACGTTGCTTAATTGCTTGATCTTAGTGGAACTGCACAAGAGGAGATCTTACTTCCTATCCGTTCAGGCGAATTTGGTTCAGATCTTCTTCTTGTGAGTTGTTTGAATTCCGCATCATGAGAGGTCAGTACTAGCCTTCTTTCACATGATTCTGCAGTGTGCTTTCATATGTTATGCTACTTGTACGATAATGTTGCTTGATTTTAGTGTACTGCACAAATGGAGACAAAACTTCCAATCTGTATGTGCACCGTAATATCCCATTGAGGTAAGATAAGGATATTTCACAACTGCTGGCCTATATTTTGCCACTTTCATCAGAAAATTAAGTTTAGTACTATACTTGTGCTCCCTAATTGACATGCCAAATCTTACATTGAAGATGAAGCTTGTCTGTTATTGAACCAAGTGATGAAGGGGAAGAACAAGCGGAAGAAAAACAAAAATCAACTCCCGGTGCTGTAATGAAGCACTGGAACTATGATGACACAAGTAATGATATAGTTTTGCATCTTAATTTATTGCTATGGCTGGAACGAGCAATTGTTTTGCCACTGATTTGATGCCATACGTAATTATCTTTACTTGTGCAAACAGGGATCTTCTTTGAAGATACCATATATTTTAGTGGAACTGCACAAGAAGATGTTGGAAACATTAAACTAATCGAGGAGTATATAGTAAGCATGGCCACCCCCGTAGATAGCAACAGGTGGTTCCCGAGAAGTGCTTCATCTATATGCTCTACACAATTAGCCTCCTGATAAATGTTGGTACTCACCCACTGATTTCATCCATATGATTGAGCTTTGTCATCTCTATTGGTGTTGTGCTACTATTTAGATACTGTCATGAAAAAGTGGTATTGTCCTTGAGAAGTGCTTTATCTGTGTTGTTTTAAATATTTCCTTTCCTTTTTTTCGAGCAAACAGGGATCATCTTCCTCTGAAGAAGAATATGGAGTACGTGAAGTGACTAGTTCCGATTATGCCAGGATGAAGAAGCCCTGTCTATCTTCTCATCGGAAGGAGCAGTTGAAGGATGGTTACATTACTCCCCACAAGACCAAACTAACTTCAGCTCAGAAGGACTGACAAATCTCCATTTTTTTTGCTGTGATGCGCGAGTACAATGTTGTTCTAGGATTCTTTCTGGTGAGTTCCATTTTTCTAAAAGTGTGCTCTACATGGACCATGTATGTGCCTATTGAAACTGTCAATTCATAGTATAGTTTGCTTTATACTAATCACTTTTTTGTATTTGTGCAAACAAGGGTGCTCAGCTTTATTTCAACAGGAACTGCACAAAATGTTCATGAATACATTGAATCATTCATTTCCACCACAAGAAAGGAGGTGCCCATAAGTTCAAGGCGTTGCAACATATAAGGGCGAAATCATACAAGCTACGCGCGAATTTGGTTGATTTTGGTGGAACTGCACAAAAAGAACAGCTGGTTTATTTAGCACGAGGTGCCATGTCAATGTCCGAACTGATGGCAAACCCTGCCCATTCCACAATCGTAGGCATTTGATATTTTGGAATGGGACAACCTTGTCAAATTTTGCTCATTGATTTTAGCAAGATATGCGCTTGATATTTTCGAATGGGACGCCCTTTGCTGTCAGCAGCGGCGGTCAATTTTTTCTTTGTTCTTTAGTTGTGAAGTAAATATTGCCTCTGACATGTGAGTCGCTGAGATGCATAATCATCGATTGTTTTGAATGTTCTCTATGAATTGCCAGGCCTGTGTGTTTGATTGCAATGTACAGAAACGATAAAAAGCTGCTCAAACTCTTTGTACTCCTTCTGTTCCTTTTTACTTCGTATATTGTGAAAGTGCATACTTTTTTGTATAAGATTGGTCAAAGTAGAGATACTTTGACTGCAGACAAAACTTCTATGCAGACTAGAAAGGACCGGAGGGAGTACATGTGAAACTGCTGCAAACGTGGTGATCACCCTGGGAATAATGCTAGTACGTATTGTTTTGCATGCTCATCCAATGCCAGTGATACAGGAATTCGAAATAATCGAAATAAATTCATTCATACACGGTCGGATTTCATATAAACATGCCAGATTTCATTACATTTCATACATTCTTCAACTAAAAAGGGGTGTTTGTGGCCGCATGCATCTCCCAGATGCAGAGGCCGGGGGTCATCGTCCTTTTCGAGAAAAAAACTAAAAAGGGGTGCGCTGGAGGTATAATTAATTAACCAAAGCTACCCACCTGTGTCCCGCTGAGCCGAACAGAAGCTTCAGTGACTTAACTGCAGGTGTAGTTGCGTAACTGACATGTGGCATGTTGGACCCACATGTCAGTCAGCCAACTGCACCAGCAGTTAAGTAGAAGCAGTGTTCTTCTCCAGCGCAGCTCTCCGACTCCACGTCACCGCTAAGAAGCTAACCGGCTGTCAATGGTCAACCCGCCTAGCTTCGCTTCGACCGGAGGGTAGCAGCGGTGGCCTTACTTGGACCCGAGCGGCTGCGACCTACCGTGTTCTACTCTTCCTCGTTTTCTGTGTGGCGCGGCCTCGTTGGCAGCGGGGCGGGGCCTCGGCGGAGCCGGCGATGCCTCTGTCTCGTTGCCAGCGGGCGGCGCCTCAGTGGAGCGGTGGAAATCCTCCCCCATGTTGCTGGCACGGTGGGGCCTCGGCTGAGCCGGCGATGTCCTCTGCCTCGTTGTTGGCGGGGCGGGGCCTCGGCGGAGCCGGCGGTGTCCTCTGCCTCGTTGTTGGTGCCGTGAGGCCTCGGCGGAGCCGGCGGTGACCTCTGCCTCGTTGTTGGCGCCGCGGGGCATCAGCGACGCCAGCGGAGCGGGGACTCGTGGGAGCCGTTATTGTCCTCTGCCTCGTCCTCCGTCTCGCCAAACAGCGCCTCGCCCGCTTCATCGCCCTCTTTGCTAGCCTCTTTGTAGGCGGCCGCAGCCTCCACCACCCGCATGCGGTACCGCCAGCGCTCGAGGCGGCCCTTGCCGGCAGAGCGGTACAAGTCGAGCAGCGCCTCCTGCTCTGCCCGCTCCGCGACGATCTGCTCCTCCGCCTGCAGGTGCTCCTGGAGGAGATGGTGGTTGTAGGCGGCGTCGGCCTGCGCCTCCCGGAACTGCTCCTCACGCATCTGCCTCACCCTGTCCATATATTGGGCACGGGCCTCGCCGATGGTCATGGTGCAATGCACCAGCGAGGATGGCGCGGAGGAGGGGGTTGGCGCCGGATCGTCGACTACCATGTTCTCCATTGGGACGCCGTCGTCCTCCGGCTGCCTGCCGGCCAGCCGGTCGGCAGCAATGGCTGCTATCTCCTTGTGGTCCGTTGTCCGCCCGTCCCGAAGAGCGCTGGAGCGCGAGGAAGCCATGGTGGTCCGTAGTGGTGTGGACAGGAGAAAGGGAACGGATGCGGATGACTGCGGCTATGGCCGGCGCAGCAGCTTATATAGCAATGGTGGGCGGGCGGAGGGACAGACGTGTGGCGCCGGAGTAGCCGCCTCGGCAACTGTGTATCATTAATGTGTGCGGCAGATGGACGGACGGACGGCACTTGTGTCGTTTGAAGGCGGATCAATCGCCTGCACCGGGAAGCGGGGCGGCCAGCGCTGACTGTTTCGGGCGGAAAGCACGCGTGGGCGAGGAGATCAATTTACTTGGATAGGATGACAATGGGGACCCACCAGGTCCATAGCCTCACGTACGCAAGTGCCTCCTTATTATATATATATATATATATATATATATATATAAACTATAATTTATTTTGCTTCCTCCTGGTTTCCTGACATCATGGTCCCACACCATTGTCAACCTATGTACTCCCTCCTTTCCGGTTTATAGGGCTTATCTCAAATTTTAGTTTTTCCATTTTATAAGGCTCAATTTGGTTGTTTTCCATCACATGTTCAGATTCCAAGGTGCATTAAATATTGCATGCAAGTATTCAGAGAAAATTGACCAATGCATGTACTTTATGCATGCATGCATTGCAATTAATGCATTGATAAACATAATTTTTTTTGAGGATAACAAGAGCATTAATTAGGTGCTTTTGCAAAACTAGAAAAAGTATTCCACCACTCGCCATCTACCTTGATTGGTGAGATTTTCGAATTGAGCATTATAAACCGAAAAGGAGGGAGTAGTCAATAAACGAGAGAATTGCACAAGAAGCGGCCGACAGCTGGGACCAAGCAGCTCGAGCAGTATTTGTGTTTTTGAGGTGTGAGCACTGCAGAGTTTTTCGATGTTTACCCCAAATATTAATTTTTCTCCTCTGAACAACAACGAAAACATCGCTGCAGGTATTAACTAGGCGGGCTGTGGCCCGTCTAGCCCAGGCCAGATATCCAGCCCAGATATATTTTTTTTCAAGCTGAAAATGGCTAGCCCAGCTATACTTTTTTAGGAATACCCAGGCAAGGTCAAGTTGTTATTCTCTGCCCCGCTGTGCTGCAAACTTTCCTAGGAGGGATGCATTAGGCTTAACAAGAAAATGGGCTTTAAGAAATAATAAATGGGATGTAATTATAAAAACTGGGTAGTAACTATAAAAAATGCACCAAACAGTGATTACTTTATAAAATATTATTTTTGGAATATTGAAAATTTTAATTTCATTAATTATTGCGAGCGGAATGTTTCGTTGGATTTTTACGCAATATAAATTTATATTGAAATTGTATTTAATCTGACTAGAAATTTCGGGATAAAAATATTCGGATCCCATCAAAATGTGGGAAATTTTATTGAATTCTGTTTTGAACGGTTGGTTGAAATGGGCTGTACTTTTAACAAATTGTAAATGGGCTGTAGTAAATTCCATTAGAATTCAAAAATGGGCTACGCATTCTTACAAATCTCAAATGGGCTATAAGTTCTCTGCCACACACTTCTGGCCTTACTAAGTTGACGTGCCCCCTAAAAAAGACAGAGTTTACGGGTATGCAAGGCTTTGTCAACTTATAGTCAACACACGGTTCTAGCAGCAGTGGCCGTTGGATGTCCATCCAGCGGATGCCGTGCTTCTTCTTCAATCTCGGATATTCTAGCTTCACCCGCCCAAAAAATGATTCATCCCCCTGACATCTGGGGCACACCGTTTCGGAAGCTGACCTGTGGGCCTACTAAGTTGACGTACCAAGGGCTTTGTCAACTTAGTCAATATAAACGATTCTAGATGCAGTGACCGTACGATGTCCATCCAATGGCCGTTGTGCTTCTTCAACCTCTGGTCTTCTTGCTCCAGCCGCCCAAAGCAGCGCCAGTCGTGCTGCCTGCTCCTGCCTCCCATGGTCGGCTGTGCTGCCGCGGAGGCCTCACCGCCCCCTACTACTCCCACCGCTGGCCAGGTCATCCCTCCACTCACCCGCACCCCCTGTTATTCTGCGGCGACGGCAGCGCAGCCGAACCAGTGAACCCTCGTACTCCTCTCCGCGTGTGCATCCACTGCCGCGTCTTCCTCGGCTCCGCGTCGTCCCCTTCCTAGGCCTCGTCGTCGTCCACCGCCGTGGTGCTCTCAGCACGGCGTGGTCAACATGGTCAAGGAACGACTTCCATCGGACGTGGGCTATACGTGGAGAGGCTGACAGTTGGGTCCACGACAGCCGCAAGGAAGTGCCTCATTATTACGCGCAAAATAATTATTCCTCCACCTGACAGCGAGGACCCACCGAATGGACCATCGTATTTTGCAAAAAAAATAATTCACCCCCTGACTGCTTGGACCCACGAGCTACATCTTCGCACGCAAGGAAGTGCATCCGGGAAAAAACGATTAGCCCCCTGACTGCTGGGACCCACCAGCTACATCTTCGCACGCAAGGAAGTGCGTCCGGAAAAAAATGATTCGCCCCCCGACTGCTAGGACCCACCAGCTACACCTTCGCACGCAAGGAAGTGCGTCCGGGCAAAAAAACAATTCGCCCCCCTGACTGCTGGGACCCAGCAGCTACACCT
>NC_041393.1:428858981-428882231 GCF_002162155.2 Triticum dicoccoides | reverse complement strand
AGCTACACCTTCGCACGCAAGGGAGTGCGTCCGGGCAAAAAAAACGATTCGCCCCCCCTGACTGTTGGGACCCAGCAGCTACACCTTCGCACACAAGGAAGTGCGTCCGGGCAAAAAAACAAAAAACAAAACGATTCGCCCCCCTGACTGCTGGGACCCACCAGCTACATCTTCGCAGGCAAGGAAGTGCCTGACAGTTGGGACCCACCTAGTCGAAGCGTACATAGCGTTGTCATCCTGGTCGCAAACGTGTACGTATATACTGGTCGATGTAGAGGTGCGCACGTGTCTTAGTAGAGGCGCGCACGTGTCGTAGTAGAGACGCGCACGTAGCATGTACACGTACGTACCGCGGCCAGGGTGCAAGAAAGAAAATACGGCCACATACGTACATACGGGCGGGGTCTCGAACGCCTACTCGCGCATACGTACATGGTTGGGTCAGAATGGAGAAACAGAGTCGTCGTCGTGTTCATGGGGAGGCAACGGAATGCATCGTGTTCATGGGGAGGCAACGGAATGCATCGTGTTCATGGGGAGGCAACGGAATGCGTCGTGTTCATCGGGAGGCAACGGAACGCGTGGGAGACAACCGCCTTGGACGGAACAGGCGATGGAAACGAGGCCTGGCGTAGCGCAAAACGGAGGAAACGGACATCCTACGGTCGAAACGGGGGTCATGTTGATCGGGAGGGGTGTGGCTTACCGCAAAACGGAGGAATCGGACCTCCTACGGTCAAAACGGGGGTCCTGTTGATCGGGAGGGGTGTGGCGTACCGCAAAACGGATGAAACGGACTTGTGTTGGAGTGCTACGGTCGAAATGGGAGGGAGGGGTGTGGCGTACCGCAAAACGGGACTCCACAGGATACTGTTCATCACCACCGTCGACCTCCTCCAGCCTCCACGGGCTACCGTCGACCTCCTCCAGCCTCCACGGGATCTTGTTCATCCAGCCTCCACCGCGCGCTACTCCACCGGCTACTGTTCAACCACCCCTCCACGGGCACCCCTCCACCGTCTACTATTCATCCAGCCCTCCACACCACGGGGTCCTGTTCAACCACCCCTCCACCGTCTACTGTTCATCCAGCCCTCCACACCACGGGTTCCTGTTCATCCAGAGGCAACGCCACCGCTCACTGTTCATCCAACCCAACCCCCCCCCTCCCACAACGCTCGCTGTTCATCCTAGAGGCAGCATCGATCAGCTTCAGTTAGCAGCAGTAGCGAAGGAATCGCTCCATCGGGTTCAGTTAATAGCCATCGATCGATCTCTCGCTCGGGTTCAGTAATGTGTAGCCTGCAGTGCAATCGCTCGGGTTCAGTTAGAGCCCAACGCCTCGCTCGGGTTCAGTTAGAGCCAACGCCTCGCACACATGCGCGTACCTGTACGAGAGAAATGCGCATCGCTCTCCCACCGTAACCGGCAACTCCCCGAAATTTTCCTCCCCCTTGCTTCTACCACGGTTTTTTCCGTCATGGACAGCCTAAAGAATGTCATGCAGCTGCGTCTCCGGCCCGCCCAGGACGAAAAGCCCATTTTTGTCATGATTTTTTGTCATAGAAGTAGGAGCCCACCACGTCTATGATGATACCGGGTTTTGTCACAATTATCGTCATAGAAGTGTCATATGTATGACAGAAAAAAATTCATTTGGCCCAAAATGTCACGGATGTGTCTTTTTTTGTAGTGTTACTTGGTAGATCTCATCCAACCCATCGCCGTTCAGCAAGCCTACGATGGGATTACTCACGCACGGCCGTGAGCATCATGAAATTGGTGATGGAGGATGGTTGATGATGATGATGATGGCGACAATTTCCCCTCTCCGGAGCCCAAAAAGGACTCCAGATCTGCCCTCCCGAGGAAGACAGGAGGTGGCGGCGGCTCCGTACCGTAAAACGTGATGAATCCTTCTCTTTGATTGTTTTCTACCCGAACGTGAATATATGGAGTTGGAGTTGAGGCCGGTGGAGCCCCGTGGGACCCACAAGGCCAGAGGGTGCGCCCTAGGGGGGTGGGCGCGCCCTCCACCCTTATGGACAGGGTGTGGGTCCCCTCTATTTGATTCTTTCACCAATATTTTTTATTTATTCCAAAAATAATCTCGGTGAAGTTTTAGGTCATTCTGAGAACTTCTATTCCTGCACAAAAATAACACCATGGCAATTCTACTGAAAACAGCATCAGTTCGGGTTAGTTCCATTCAAATCATGCAAATTAGAGTGCAAAACAAGGGCAAAAGAGTTTGGAAAAGTAGATACAATGGAGACGTATCACATGTCAAGTAAAAGAATATAATGATCTCAATCATCAGGCAGAAGCAGATATCTAAAAGCGGAGAAAAATAATTTGCTTCAGCTGTATTCTAAACATTTTTCTTAGAATATGACACACACAACAAACCCAAAACCTGAAATGTTAATTTTAGGTGATATGGTAGCTAAACCATAAAAAGCTATAAAACCAAAACACTCGACCTTTTAAGGTTGCAATTAAGCAATGAAGGGAAGCTCACCATCATTCATGGATGTATTTTGTCATGTTCTTCAGCAGGCTTAAGATAACAAATTCACCATAGATGCATATCTGTCAGGCATGCAAGCTGCAAGTTGGCCAAGAGAAAAATTGAATTGGCTGTAGGAAAGATAAATCGCCACACAAGTAAACCATGGATACATGTATTGACAAATGTCATTAGGAGTGTGGCCAGTAGCAAAATAACATGAATGGAAGAAGCCTCGATGATACAAAACAGGAATTGAAATACACTACATTTCCAAAAGGATACTAACACTAAAGTCTGATGTGTTCTTTGTAGGGGAATGTAGTAATTGCAAAAAAAAATCCTACGCACATGCAAGATCATGGTGATGCATAGCAACGAGAGGGGAGAGTGTTGTCCACGTACCCTCGAAGACCGAAAGCGGAAGCGTTAGCACAACGCAGTTGATGTAGTCGTACGTCTTCACGATCCGACCGATCAAGTACCGAACATACGGCACCTTCTAGTTCAACACACGTTCAACTTGATGACGTCCCACGAACTCCAATCCAGCAGAGCTTTGCGGGAGAGTTCCGTCAGCACGACGGTGTGATGACGGTGTTGATAATGCTACCGACGCAGGGCTTCGCCTAAGCACCGCTACGATATTACCAAGGTGGAATATGGTGGAGGGGGGCACTGCACACGGCTAAGAGATCAAGAGATCAATTGTTGTGCCTAGAGGTGCCCCCCTGCCCCCGTATATAAAGGAGGGAGAGGAGGACGGGCGGCCAAGGAGGAGGAGGCGCGCCCAAGGGGGGCAATCCTACTCCAAGTAGGATTCCCCCCTCTTTCCAAGTCCAAGTAGGAGAGAGGAAGGAAGGGGAGGAGAAGAGAAGGAAAGGGGGGGCCGGCCCCCTAGTCCAATTCGGTTTGGGCTAGGGGGTCGCGCGCCCCTAGATGGTCGCTTCTCCTCTTCCTCCATATGGGCCCATCAGGCCCAATAACCCCCTGGGGGTTCCGGTAACCCCCGGTACTCTGATATATGTCTGAAACACTTCTGGTGTCCGAACATAGTCATCCAATATATCGACCTTTACGTCTCATCCATTTTGAGACTCCTCGTCATGTCCGTGATCATATCCGGGACTCCGAACTACCTTCGGTACATCAAAACACAAAAACTCATAATACCGATCATCACCGAACTTTAAGCGTGCGGACCCTACGGGTTCGAGAACTATGTAGACATGACCGAGACAGGTCTCCGATCAATAACCAATAACGGAACCTGGATGCTCATACTGGCTCCTACATATTCTACGAAGATCTGTATCGGTCAAACCACATAACAACATATGTTGTTCCCTTTGTCATCGGTATGTTACTTGCCCGAGATTCGGTCGTCGGTATCTCAATACCTAGTTCAATCTCATTACTGGCAAGTCTCTTTACTCGTTATGTAATGCATCATCCCGCAACTAACTCATTAGATACATTGCTTGCAAGGCTTATAGTGATGTGCATTACCGAGAGGGACCAGAGATACCTCTCCGACAATCGGAGTGACAAATCCTAATCTCGAAATATGCCAACTCAACATGTACCTTCAGAGACACTTGTAGAGCTCCTTTATAATCACCCAGTTATGTTGTGACGTTTGGCAGCACACAAAGTGTTCCTCCGGTAAACAGGAGTTGCATAATCTCATAGTCATAGGAACATGTATAAGTCATGAAGAAAGCAATAGCAACATACTAAACGATCAAGTGCTAAGCTAACGGCATGGTTCAAGTCAATCACACCATTCTCCTAATGATGTGATCCCGTTAATCAAATGACAACTCATGTCTATGGCTAGGAAACACAACCATGTTTGATCAACGAGCTAGTCAAGTAGAGGCATACTAGTGACACTATGTTTGTCTATGTATTCACACATGTATTCTGTTTCCGGTTAATACAATTCTAGCATGAATAATAAACATTTATCATGATATGAGGAAATAAATAATAACTTTATTATTGCCTCTAGGGCATATTTCCTTTAGTCTCCCACTTGCAGTAGAGTCAATAATCTAGATTACACAGTAATGATTCTAACACCCATGGAGCCTTGGTGCTGATCATGTTTTGCTCGTCGAAGAGGCTTAGTCAACGGGTCTGCAACATTCATATCCGTATGTATCTTGCAAATCTCTATGTCTCCCACCTGGACTTGGTCCCGGATGGAATTGAAGCATCTCTTGATGTGCTTGGTTCTCTTGTGAAATCTGGATTCCTTTGCCAAGGCAATTGCACCAGTATTGTCACAAAAGATTCATTGGACCCGATGCACTAGGTATGACACCTAGATCGGATATGAACTCCTTCATCCAGACTCCTTCATTTGCTGCTTCCGAAGCAACTATGTACTCCGCTTCACATGTAGATCCCGCCACGACGCTTTGTTTAGAACTACACCAACTGACAGCTCCACCATTCAATATAAACACGTATCCGGTTTGCGATTTAGAATCGTCCGGATCAGTGTCAAAACTTGCATCGACGTAACCATTTACGACTGGCTCTTTGTCACCTCCATAAACGAGAAACATATCCTTAGTCCTTTTCAGGTATTTCAGGATATTCTTGACCGTTGTCCAGTGATCCACTCCTGGATTACTTTGGTACCTCCCTGCTAAGCTAATAGCTAGGCACACATCAGGTCTGGTACACAGCATTGCATACATGATAGAGCCTATGGCTAAAGCATAGGGAACATCTTTCATTTTCTCTCTATCTTCTGCAGTGGTCGGGCATTGAGTCTGAGTCAACTTCACACCTTGTAATATAGGCAAGAACCCATTCTTTGCTTGATCCATTTTGAACTGTTTCAAAACTTTATCAAGGTATGTGCTTTGTGAAAGTCCAATTAAGCGTCTTGATCTATCTCTATAGATCTTGATGCCCAATATATAAGCAGCTTCACTGAGGTCTTTCATTGAAAAACTTTTATTCAAGTATCCTTTTATGCTATCCAAAAATTCTATATCATTTCCAATCAACAATATGTCATCTACATATAATATCAGAAATGCTACAGAGCTCCCACTCACTTTCTTGTAAATACAGGCTTCTCCAAAAGTCTGTATAAAACCATATGCTTTGATCACACTATCAAAGAGTTTATTCCAACTCCGAGAGGCTTGCACCAGTCCATAAATGGATCGCTGGAGCTTGCACACTTTGTTAGCACCTTTTGGATCAACAAAACCTTCTGGTTGCATCATATACAACTCTTCTTCTAGAAATCCATTCAAGAATGCAGTTTTGACATCCATTTGCCATATTTCATAATCATAAAATGCAGCAATTGCTAACATGATTCGGACAGACTTAAGCATCGCTACGGGTGAGAAAGTCTCATTGTAGTCAACCCCTTGAACTTGTCGAAAACCTTTTGCAACAAGTCGAGCTTTGTAGATAGTAACATTACCATCAGCGTCAGTCTTCTTCTTGAAGATCCATTTATTCTCGATGGCTTGCCGATCATCGGGCAAGTCAACCGAAGTCCATAATTTGTTCTCATACATGCATCCCATCTCAGATTTCATGGCCTCAAGCCATTTTGCGGAATCTGGGCTCATCATCGCTTCCTCATAGTTCGTAGGTTCGCCATGGTCAAGTAACATGACCTCCAGAATAGGATTACCGTACCACTCTGGTGCGGATCTTACTCTGGTTGACCTACGAGTTTCGGTAGTAACTTGATGTGAAGTTTCATGATCAATATCATTAGCTTCCTCACTAATTGGTGTAGGCGTCACATGAACCGGTTTCTGTGATGAACTACTTTCTAATAAGGGAGCTGGTACAGTTACCTCATCAACTTCTACGTTCCTCCCACTCACTTCTTTCGAGAGAAACTCCTTGTCGGTGTCAAAACCGGCGGATCTCGGGTAGGGGGTCCCGAACTGTGCGTCTAGGCGGATGGTAACAGGAGATAAGGGACACGATGTTTTACCCAGGTTCGGGCCCTCCTGATGGAGGTAAAACCCTACGTCCTGCTTGATTAATATTGATGATATGGGTAGTACAAGAGTGGATCTACCACGAGATCAAGGAGGCTAAACCCTAAAGCTAGCCTATGGTATGATTGTTGTAATGTATGTTATGTCCTACGGACTAAAGCCCTCCGGTTTATATAGACACCGGAGAAGGATAGGGTTACACAGAGTCGGTTACAATGGTAGGAGATCTACATTCCGTATCGCCAAGCTTGCCTTCCACGCCAAGGAAAGTCCCATCCGGACACGGGATGGAGTCTTCAATCTTGTATCTTCGTAGTCTTGGAGTCTGGCGAACGATGATAATCCGGCTGTCCGGACACCCCCTAGTCCAGGACTCCCTCAGTAGCCCCCGAACCTGGCTTCAATGACGATAAGTCCAGCGCGCATATAGTCTTCAGCGTTGCAAGGCGGGTTCTCCCTTTAAGTTCCATGTACCTGCCGAACAGTGTCCGGCTTCCTCATAAATGTTGTGCTTCTTGGCTTCTACACCCAATAATGGCCTTCTTCCACACGTCGCACGAATGCGAAAAGCCAGGGTGTCTTTTATGTTTCACCCCCTAGTCGTGCAAGTCATCCGCCTACAAAAGAGGCAAAAATCCAGATCCAAACCACACCATCTTCCTTCCGCGAATACTCATCGGAGCGCCTTTGACCCAAAAATCCATTCCATCATGGACCGTCGACGCGGCTCCTCTTCTCGCGCTCCCAGCCCACCGCCAGGAGATTGGAGGAGGTGCTCTGTTCCACACAACAAGCTAGTGAAGCTCCAAGCGGGGGGATATCTCCCTCCGGCCTTCATGGTCCCGGTTCGAGCCGGGCTGGCCACCTACCAAGGTGGGAAGCAAGCGGAGGCTACCCCAAGTCCCAACAAAGGGGAGCAGGTATGCTTCGTCCCCTATCCGATAAGGGGACTCGGATTTCCGATACATCTGTTTCTCCGCGGGCTCCTGGAGTTCTACGGACTCCAGCTCCATCACCTTACACCCGCCTCTGTCCTGCATATCGCGGGCTACATAGCTCTTTGCGAGCTATTCCTGGGCATCGAGCCCCATTTTGCACTGTGGAAGAGGTTGTTCTACCTCGTACCCCGTTCTCACGAGGGATCTATATATCAAGTGGGCGGCGCCGAAGTATGGCGCATTGCCGGGACCGGATATCCATCCAGTACCCCTAAGAAGGCGTCCGAAGACTGGCCTTCGGAGTGGTTTTACATAGAAGACGCTCCGCTGCCGGACCCAGTCCGGATCGGCCTCCCGGAGTTCAGTGCTGCTCCTCTGAAGAAACGCCTTAGCTGGCGCCCGCGGAGCCCCCAATTGGAGGAAGACAAGAGCGTCCATTACCTGATGGGCCGGATAAGATTACTGGCCCATTCCGGGTTGACCATGATTGGAGTCATGGCAACATGCATCATGCGGGGGGTACAGCCATTGCAATACAGGGGCCACCCCATGTGGGATTTCAACGGGGAAGATGACGCCACCCGCCATGGCCGCGAAGGGCCGGATTCGACCGAGGATCTGGTGCAGATCCTGTCCGGCCTGTACAAGGGGGAGAAGGAAGACTTCCTTCGAACGAACCCCTTGAATGGGTTTTCCATGAACAACCCTAGAGGCTGGGTAAGCGAACAGTTTTAAAGGCTCAACCCATGCTTTTGAAGTTTAAGCTTCTTACATTACGTCTTCGGCGTAGGAACTACGCCGGATTGTGGAGGACATGGTAAGTCCAGCTCCGCAACCCGAGGATCCAGAAAGATCCTAGGATCCGGCCTCCGAAGAGGATCCGGATATCAAGGTGGAGCTGATCGACGGGGTGTTCCACCAGCTCAGTATGGATAATGCTTTAGTCGCCATTACGGCAGACTACCCCGGACTATATCCGGCTTTCCAGGTGATTGTGACCGAGGTCCGGACACCATTATCTCTTCCTTGCCCATTTCTGACCTTCGCGAACGATGGTGTTTTACAGGGAGCGCCTTCAAGGTGGGAAGCCGAGCCCACGGCGGCTGACCCACAAAGGCCAGTTCGGACCAGCAGGCGGAAAAGGAGCGCGGCACGGACTGAAATGTCGCCGCAAAGGTATAGCTCGTGTTTAAATACTCAGAGCAACGTTCCTAGGAAGCTTCTGATTGCTCATGATCTTTGTAGGAGAAAAAGTGCCCGCCGGACTGCAGGCGTAGAGGTTGCCGATCCGACCTATACCAGCCAGGCTCCAGCGCCCGGCCTGGAGGGGGAGGCAAGCGCAAGGCGCGGGCCGGATACTCCTCCAACGGAGGATGCCGACAGACTGTCCGCCACCAAGTCTGAGGTGGAGAGCGCCATGAACCACAGGCGCCGCCGGACAGTATTTCGTGAAGCGTGCTTCTCCCCTGAGGCGTTGAACGCCTTTAACGCGGGGGACACGCACCTCCGTGCTGCTCAAGACGGTTTTACCAGAGCCACGGAGCAGTATGTAAAAGACATACGGGTAAGGGAATTTAATGGTTATATATGCCAATAGCCCCCGAGACTTAAAGTAGTTATGTTAACTGATTTAAGGATCATTTGAAACGCAGGCTCTTACCGAGAAGAATGCCCAGCTGTCTCAGGAGCTGCAAGAATGCAAGGCCCAACTTGAGGCCGCACTTGCTGCTGCAGGAGGTAACACAGAGGCCCCTCCTGGTAACACATTTTTTGTTAAATATAAGCGTTGTGCGGCGTGCGCGCAAGTCTAATAATGACATTGCAGGTGCTGCCGGACAAGATCCGGACAGGCAGGAACTGCTGCGCCAGCTGAAGGTCGGCGAGAGGGTGCTGAATAGGGTACAGCAGGAAAGGAACAAGCTTCAAGATGCCCACGCCCAGCTTGGAGAAGAGCTGAAAGGTGCTCAGGTCGAGCTGTCCGGCTCCGTTAAGGAGAATCAGCGGCTTCGTCACGGCATCTATAGTAAGTGCTTGAGCGAACTCCTTTGAAAAGAAGAGCTCGGCGAGGAAGTCAATTGACAGAATATGTCTTGTAGGTATACTCACAGGTCGTCCTGCGGAGGAGATGCCCGTATCGATGGGTGATCAACTTCCTAAACTGTTGCAACTGCTCGAACGAGTTCGGCAGGCGATGAGCGGTGTCGTCCAGGCATTATGGCCAGTCGTCTCCCTACCCGAGGGCCTTGGGGAGCTTGCGGAGAACTCCAGGGAGTGCAGCAGCGCTTCCGTTTATGGAAGATTTCCGCCTGCCGCCAGGGTGCCAGGGAGGCTTGGGCCATGGTGAAGACGCGGTACAAGAAGGCGGATCCCAACCACATGGCCGAAGTTGGACCGGTGGGGCCCGATGGGAAGGAGATCCCTGTGAGTTTAGTATACAGCCAAGTAGAGTTGGCTACTAAATTTTCCCAACGGGACTGTAAGTTAGACAGCCTGTTAGACGGGATTGAGGAGGAATACAATCAGTAAATTTGACAATGTATTTTAAAATGACATGTGAAATGCCTTCTAGCCGGATTGTAGATCGTTTGTCTTTGCCGACCTTTTCGCTTCGACCTCGGGACCCTAGAGTCCGGAGTGTGTCCGAATACCTTTTGGTTAAGAAGCAACCGGGGTATGCATGGAGACCAGGCGTAGGGGTCATTAGTGCTTTATCAGACAAGTGCCCAACTAGGTATGTTATATTACATGGTTAGTAAGAAACATCTTCCAGGGAGAATAGTTCCGTTAAGGGTTCCTTTCCCTGGGAGGCATGCCCTAAAGTGCATGTCCGGACTGCAAAAAAAAGCAGAAAAACATCTGGGGGCAGATAAATAGATAGGTAAAAAATCATCTTTCAAGTCATCGACCGAATATTCCCTTAAGAACGCTAGCTTTCGGCTTCACCCAGTCTGAGGTACACATCCGGCTGACTCGGCAGTAACAATCACAGAGGTGCTCCCTTTACCTCGTAGCCGAACAATCGGGAACGTAGGGGTAAGCACAGGAGCCAGGCAACCCAGCTTGGCCAAAACTTAAGTCATATCGATGCATATAATGGTGAGTGAAAGGTACATGTGGAAGCTTGACACATGTGGTAGGCATGAAGCCCTTGCAATTTAGCTTCTTGAAAAGAAGCCCCCAGGTATAATGAGTGCGGATGGCACATCAAGCGTGTGCGAACAATGCGCAAGTGGGCCCTTAAGGGCTTTTTATGAAGAAAGGTTAAGGGAAGAAAGAGAAACGAAGTGCAGCTGGAGTGTAAAAAAAATTGGACGGGGGAAGGGGACGAACTCTTAGTCCGGCGCTAGGCGTAGAATCTTCGGAGGCGGGCTGCGTTCCATGGGTTCGGCTCGAGTCGGTTGTCCGATGCATTTCGCAGACGGTACGCCCCGCCGGTCAGGACTTGGTCGATGATGAAGGGGCCCTCCCATTTGGGCTTGAGCTTGCCTTTTTCTTGTCCGGCAGGCGTAGAACTAGTTCGCCAACGTTATAGGTCTTGGCCTGTACTTCTCTGCTTTGATATCTTCGAGCCTGCTGCTGATAAAATGCGGAACGAGCCTTGGCGACGTCGCGTTCCTCCTCCAATGCGTCCAAGCTGTCCTGCCGATCCAGCTCGGCTTCTCGTTCTTCGTACATGCGCACTCGAGGTGAGTCATGAATGATGTCGCAGGGCAAGACCGCCTCTGCGCCGTATACCATAAAAAATGGTGTGAATCCGGTAGTACGGTTAGGCGTTGTCCGCAGCCCCCAGAGTACGGAGTCGAGCTCCTCTACCCAGTGTGTGTCGGATTTTGTAAGTGACCGCACTAGTCTGGGTTTAATGCCGCTCATTATTAGACCATTTGCTCGTTCCACTTGACCGTTGGTTTGAGGTGATAGACTGAAGTGTAGTCGAGCTTAATGCCCATATTTTTGCACCATGACTTAACTTCGTCGGCCGTGAAGTTCGTGCCGTTATCGGTGATGATGCTGTGGGGGACACCGTAACGATGTACTACCCCGGATATAAAGTCTATCACTGGTCCGGACTCTGCCGTTTTAACTGGTTTGGCCTCTATCCATTTGGTGAACTTGTCCACCATGACCAATAGGTACCTTTGCTTGTGGGTTCCCCCTTTAAGGGGTCCAACCATGTCAAGCCCCCAGACCGTGAACGGCCAGGTAATGGGTATAGTTTTGAGGGCGGTGGGTGGCATATGGATCTGATTAGCAAAGAGCTGACAATCAACGCATCTTTGGACTAAGTCTTAAGCATCTGCCCGAGCCGTCGGCCAATAAAATCCTGTACGGAATGCCTTTCCTACAAGGGCCCGAGCTGCGGCGTGGTGTCCGCCTAGTCCGGCATGAATTTCAGCCAGGAGGTTTCGCCCTTCCTCTTCGGCGATATACCTTTGAAGGACTCCGGTTGTGCTTTTCTTATAAAGTTCTCCCTCATGGACCTTGTAGGCTTTAGATCGCCGGACTATGCAACGGGCCTCATTTTGGTCTTCGGGAAGTTTCTGCCTAAGCAAGTAGGCTAGGAATGGTTCTGTCCACGGGGCGATTACTGCCATTATGTCGTGGGCTGAAGGTGTTGTGTCATCGGCTGGATCGCCAGTCGGCGCAGTTATTTCCGGTTTGTCATTTCCGGACTCCTCTTCCCATAGTACGGATGGCTTGAAGAGCCGTTCCAGGAAGATGTTTGGAGGGACAGCGTCACGTTTTGCGCCGATGCGTGCTAGTACGTCGGCCGCTTGGTTATTATCTCGGGCTACGTGATGGAATTCGAGTCCTTCAAACCAAGCTGACATTTTTAAGACAGCATTGCGATATGCTGCCATTTTTGGATCCTTGGCGTCAAAATCTCCATTTATTTGGGATATTGCAAGGTTTGAATCCCCGTGCACCTCTAGGCGTTGAATGCCCATGGAGATTGCCATCCGGAGATCGTGTAAAAGGGCCTCATATTCGGCTGCATTGTTGGAGTCCGTGTACATTATTTGAAGTACGTATTGGACTGTGTCCCCGGTCGGGGACGTCAATACGACGCCAGCCCCCAGTCCGGCCAACATTTTAGAGCCGTCGAAGTGCATAATCCAATTGGAGTATGCGCCGTACTCTTTAGGGAGTTCGGCTTCGGTCCATTCAGCAACAAAGTCAGCCAAGACTTGTGACTTTATAGCTCACCAAGGTTTGTAAGTTATATCAAATGGTAAGAGCTCAATGGCCCATTTTGCAATCCTGCCCGTTGCATCGCGGTTATTTATGATGTCATTGAGTGGTACTTCGGAGGCCACTGTTATCGAACACTCTTGAAAGTAGTGTCGGAGCTTCCGGGATGCCATGAACACCGCATACGCTATCTTCTGATAGTGTGGGCAACGGGACTTGCAGGGGGTTAACACAGTGGATACATAATACACTGGTTTTTGAAGAGAGAATTTATGCCCTTCTATCTCTCGTTCGACGACGAGTACCACGCTTACAACTTGATGCGTTGCTGTGATGTATAACAACATTGGTTCGCCCAGATTGGGCACAGCCAGGACCGGATTTGTTGCCAATATGGCCTTTATTTCTTCGAGTCCGGCAGTGGCAGCATCCGTCCACTCGAAGTGTTCGGTGCGCCTGAGGAGGCGATAGAGGGGCAATGCCTTTTCTCCTAGACGGGAGATAAAGCGGCTTAGAGCCGCCATGCATCCAGTCAATTTTTGTATTTGCTTGAGGTCTTTTGGGATATCTAGCTGTGACAGAGCTCGGATCTTGGCTGGGTTTGCTTCAATTCCTCTACCGGATACAATGAAGCCCAGTAGCTTTCCGGCTGGTACGCCGAAAACGCATTTTTCCGGATTCAGCTTGATGTCATATGCTCTGAGGTTGTCGAATGTGAGCCTCAAGTCGTCTACTAGAGTTTCGACGTGTTTGGTTTTGACGAGTACGTCGTCTACGTATGCCTCGACTGTTTTGCTGATCTGGGTGGCCAGACATGTTTGAATCATGCGCTGATATGTTGCGCCGGTGTTTTTAAGTCCGAAGGGCATCGTGTTGAAGCAGAATGGTCCATATGGAGTGATGAATGCCGTTGCAGCTTGGTCTGCTTCCGCCATCTTGATTTGATGGTAGCCAGAGTATGCGTCGAGGAAGCACAACGAATCGTGCCCTGCGGTAGCATCGATAATTTGGTCGATGCGGGGGAGGGGGAAGGGATCCTTTGGGCAAGCCTTATTGAGGTCTTTAAAATCGACACATAGGCGCCAGGATTTGTCCTTCTTCGGTACCATTACCAGATTTGCTAGCCAATCCGGATGTTTGATATCTCTGATGAATCCGGCTTCCAATAGTTTGGCTAGCTCTTCTCCCATTGCCTGTCTTTTGGGTTCGAAAAATCGTCGAAGAGCCTGTTTGACTGGCTTGAATCCTTTTAGGATGTTTAGGCTGTGTTCTGCCAATCTATGTGGGATTCCGGGCATATCCGAAGGATGCCAGGCGAAAATGTCCCAATTTTCTCAAAGGAATTCGCGCAGTGTGGCGTCTACCTCGGGGTTCAATTGTGCCCCAATGGAGGCCGTCTTTGTTGGGTCCGTTGGATGGACCTGGAATTTTACTATTTCATCTGCTGGTTTGAAGGAGGTGGACTTGGATCTTTTATCGAGTATCACATCATCCCTGTTCACCGTAGAGCGTAGCACGGTGAGTTCTTCTGCCTAGGGCTTCGGATAGTGCCTCCATGGCTAGTGCGGATGTCTTGTTTTCGGCGCGGAGTGCTATGTCCGGATCACTAGCGAGAGTGATTATTCCGCCGGGCCCAGGCATTTTGAGCTTCATATACCCGTAGTGGGGTATGGCTTGAAAAATTGTGAATGTATCTCGTCCTAATATAGCGTGATATCTGCTGTTGAACGGGGCCACTTGGAACGTGACTTCTTCGGATCTGTAATTGTCCGGCGAGCCGAACACCACATCGAGTGTGATTTTTTTGGTGCAGCGCGCTTCCGGGCTAGGGATTATTCCTCTGAAGGTTGTGCTGCTTCGCTCAATACGGCTCCAGTCTATTTCCATTTTTTGAAGAGTTTCCTCGTAGATGAGGTTTAGTCCGCTGCCGCCATCCATGAGGACCTTTGTAAGTCGGAAGCCGTCCACTATGGGGCTAAGCACCAGTGCGGCTGGTGCTCGGGCTGTTCGGAATTTAGGTTCGTCGCTGGCGTTGAAGGTGATGGCTGTGTCGCTCCATGGATTTGCTGTTGCTACTTGGTAGACTTCGGCGAGGCCGCGGATTGTTCGTTTTCTCATATTATTTGATGCGAAGGTCTCGAAGACTATTGATACCGTACCGGTATTGTTGCAGTGGTTTTCCGGGGCTAGAAGCTCCTCGCCACTTTTGGCCACCTGCCGTAATATCCAACATGCTCGAAGGCTATGTGTTGGGACGGCGCCCTCTGTACTATGAAGCTTATAGGGTCCGCTGAGCCATCCCTCCAGTACGGTTCCGTGCCCTTTATGGGGTTTTTGCTTTTTGGTTTTTGTATCTGGGGCCTGAGTATGATGCACCCTTTTGTTGCGGACTAGGGTTGTATTGGCGGCCGGATTGTCCCAGAACTGATTTTCGGTTTTCCGGAAACTCTCCGTCGCACAGTATTTTCGTACTATGGAAGACAGATCGGCGAAGCGTGTGATTTTACGACGGCTGATGGCGTTCAATATTCCCTTGTCCGTGCAATTATTGCAAAAGATTGAAATTGCGTTTTCCTCTCGGCAGTCCTTTATCATGTCCATGACCAGGAGGAATCGGGCCCAGTAGTGATGTACTGTTTCGGCGGGCTCTTGCCGTATTAGGGATAGATCGCATATGTCTGGGCGGGTGGGTGGAATAAATTCCGGATCCCTACCCATCTCGGGGCTTAAAGGCCGTGAAGTTTCCAATTTTGGAAGCTTGGATTGCTGGTCGTTGTCCAACGAGTCCGGTCCGATGCCTGACTTTAAGTTCAGTGCTCGATCGAATTCCGTTCCTCTGCGGAAATCCGGCGTGGGGGGTTCGAGAACCCGGACATGTCTAGTTTTTAATACAGGAGAAAAGTCGCCGCATTGTTCCTCTACCACTGCGACATGGTGGGTGACCTGGGGAGAGTTAATCTCTCTCAGATCGGTTTTAATCCCAATCTGATTGTAGTCCATAGCGACTCCCAGGGCGGCGATGCGATCCAAGAGTTCGTTGACAGACGAGAGCTCTATCGGATCCAGCTGCTCGGCGAATTCCGAGCTGACATGGAGATTGCTTTTGACGACTTGAGAAGTCATTGTCGAAGCGGTGGCCGGACAGGCGGTCATGAGAAAACCACCTAGCCAGATAGTTTGGCCGGCGGCCAAGGCCCCTTTGGCGAAAATACCGTCCTTGAAGACGGGTGGAGGCATCCTTCCTATCGGTGACGACACAGAGGAACTCTCAATGAAAGCACCAATGTCGGTGTCAAAACCGGCGGATCTCGGGTAGGGGGTCCCGAACTGTGCGTCTAGGCGGATGGTAACAGGAGATAAGGGACACGATGTTTTACCCAGGTTCGGGCCCTCCTGATGGAGGTAAAACCCTACATCCTGCTTGATTAATATTGATGATATGGGTAGTACAAGAGTGGATCTACCACGAGATCAAGGAGGCTAAACCCTAAAGCTAGCCTATGGTATGATTGCTGTAATGTATGTTATGTCCTACGTACTAAAGCCCTCCGGTTTATATAGACACCGGAGAAGGCTAGGGTTACACAGAGTCGGTTACAATTGTAGGAGATCTACATATCCGTATCGCCAAGCTTGCCTTCCACGCCAAGGAAAGTCCCATCCGGACACGGGACGGAGTCTTCAATCTTGTATCTTCGTAGTCTTAGAGTCCGGCGGACGATGATAGTCCGGCTGTTCGGACACCCCCTAGTCCAGGACTCCCTCACTCCTCTAGAAAAGTTCCCAAATTTAGCAACAAAAGTCTTGCCTTCGAATCTGTGATAGAAGGTGTACCCAATAGTCTCCTTTGGGTATCCTATGAAGACACATTTCTCCAATTTGGGTTTGAGCTTACCAGGTTGAAGTTTTTTCACATAAGCATCGCAGCCCCAAACTTTAAGAAACGACAACTTTTGTTTCTTGCCAAACCACAGTTCATCAGGCGTCGTCTCAACGGATTTTGATGGTGCCCTATTTAACGTGAATGCGGCCGTATCTAAAGCATAACCCCAAAACGATAGCGGTATATCGGTAAGAGACATCATAGATCACACCATATCTAGTAAAGTACGATTACGACGTTCGGACACACCATTATGTTGTGGTGTTCCGGGTGGCGTGAGTTGCGAAACTATTCCGCATTGTTTCAAATGTAGACCAAACTCGTAACTCAAATATTCTCCTCCACAATCAGATCGCAGAAACTTTATTTTCTTGTTATGATGATTTTCAACTTCACTCTGAAATTATTTGAACTTTTCAAATGTTTCTGACTTATGTTTCATTAAGTAGATATACCCATATCTGCTCAAATCATCAGTGAAGGTGAGAAAATAACGATACCCGCCGCGAGCCTCAATATTCATTGGACCACATACATCAGTATGTATGATTTCCAATAAATTTGTTGCTCGCTCCATAGTTCCAGATAACGGCATTTTAGTCATCTTGCCCATGAGGCATGGTTCGCAAGTACCAAGTGATTCCAAAAGTCCATCAGTATGGAGTTTCTTCATGCGCTTTACACCAATATGACCTAAACGGCAATGCCACAAATAAGTTGCACTATCATTATCAACTCTGCATCTTTTGGCTTCAACATTATGAATATGTGTATCACTACTATCGAGATTTAATAAAAATAGACCACTCTTCAAGGGTGCATGACCATAAAAGATATTACTCATATAAATAGAACAACCATTATTCTCTGATTTAAATGAATAACCGTCTTGCAACAAACAAGATCAAGATATATTGTTCATGCTTAACGCTGGCACCAAATAACAATTATTCAGGTCTAAAACTAATCCCGAAGGTAGATGTAGAGGTAGCGTGCCGATCGCGATCACATCGACTTTGGAATCATTTCCCACGCGCATCGTTACCTCGTCCTTAGCCAATCTTCGCTTAATCAGTAGTCCCTGTTTCGAGTTGCCAATATTAGCAACAGAACAAGTATCAAATACCCAGGTGCTACTGCGAGCATTAGTAAGGTACACATCAATAACATGTATATCACATATACCTTTGTTCACCTTGCCATCCTTCTTATCCGCCAAATACTTGGGGCAGTTCCACTTCCAGTGACCAGTCCCTTTGCAGTAGAAGCACTCAGTCTCAGGCTTAGGTCCAGCCTTATGTTTCTTCTATTGAGCGTCAACTTGCTTGCCGTTCTTCTTGAAGTTCCCCTTCTTCTTCCCTTTACCCTTTTTCTTGAAACTGGTGGTCTTGTTGACCATCAACACTTGATGCTCCTTCTTGATTTCTACCTCTGCAGCTTTTAGCATCGCGAAGAGCTCAGGAATAGTCTTGTTCATCCCTTGCATATTATAGTTCATCACGAAGCTCTTGTAGCTTGGTGGCAGTGATTGAAGAATTCTGTCAATGACACTATCATCAGGAAGATTAACTCCCACTTGAATCAAGTGATTGCAATACCTAGACATCTTGAGTATATGTTCACTGACAGAACTATTCTCTTCCATCTTGCAGCTATAGAACTTATTGGAGACTTCATATCTCTCAATCCGGGCATTTGCTTGAAATATTAACTTCAACTCCTGGAACATCTCATATGCTCCATGATGTTCAAAACATCGTTGAAGTCCCGGTTCTAAGTCGTAAAGCATGGCACACTGAACTATCGAGTAGTCATCAACACGCGACTGCCAGGCATTCACAATGTATGCAGTTGCCGGCGTGGGTGGTACACCTAGCGGTGCTTCCAGGATGTAATTCTTCTGTGCAGCAATGAGGATAATCCTCAAGTTACGGACCCAGTCCGTATAATTGCTACCATCATCTTTCAACTTAGCTTTCTCAAGGAACGCATTAAAATTCAATGGAACAACAGCACGAGCCATCTATCTACAATAACATAGACAAGCAAAAATACTATCAGGTACTAAGTTCATGATAAATTAAAGTTCAATTAATCATATTACTTAAGAACTCCCACTTAGATAGACATCCCTCTAATCATCTAAGTGATCACGTGATCCAAATCAACTAAACCATGTCCGATCATCATGTGAGATGGAGTAGTTTTCAATGGTGAACATCACTATGTTGATCATATCTACTATATGATTCACGCTCGAACTTTTGGTCTCAGTGTTCCGAGGCCATATCTGTATATGCTAGGCTCATCAAGTTTAACCTGTGTATTCCGCATGTGCAATTGTTTTGCACCCGTTGTGTTTGAACGTAGAGCCTATCACACCCGATCATCACGTGGTGTCTCAGCACAAAGAACTTTCGCAACGGTGCATACTCAGGGAGAACACTTGTACCTTGAAATTTAGTGAGATATCATCTTATAATGCTACCGTCAATCAAAGCAAAATAAGATGCATAAAGGATAAACATCACATGCAATCAATATAAGTGATATGATATGGCCATCATCATCTTGTGCTTGTGATCTCCATCTCCGAAGTATCGTCATGATAACCATCATCACCGGCGCGACACCTTGATCTCCATCGTAGCATCGTTGTCGTTTCGCCACCTATTGCTTCTACGACTATCGCTACTGCTTAGTGATAAAGTAAAGCAATTACAGGGCGATTGCATTGCATACAATAAAGCGACAACCATATGGCTCCTGCCAGTTGCCGATAACTTGGTTACAAAACATGATCATCTCATACAATAAAATATAGCATAACGTCTTGACCATATCACATCACAACATGCCCTGCAAAAACAAGTTAGACGTCCTCTACTTTGTTGTTGCAAGTTTTACGTGGCTGCTACGGGCTGAGCAAGAACCGTTCTTACCTACACATCAAAACCACAACGATAGTTCGTCAAGTTAGTGTTGTTTTAACCTTCTCAAGGACCGGGCGTAGCCACACTCGGTTCAACTAAAGTTGGAGAAACTGACACCCGCCAGCCACCTATGTGCAAAGCACGTCAGTAGAACCAGTCTCGCGTAAGCGTACGCGTAATGTCGGTCCAGGCCGCTTCATCCAACAATGCCGCCGAACCAAAGTATGACATGCTGGTAAGCAGTATGACTTGTATCGCCCACCACTCACTTGTGTTCTACTCGTGCATATAACACCTATGCATAAGACCTGGCTCGGATGCCACTGTTGGGGAACGTAGTAATTTTAAAAAAAAATTCCTACGCACACGCAAGATCATGGTGATGCATAGCAACGAGAGGGGAGAGTGTTGTCCACGTACCCTCGGTAACCGAAAGCGGAAGCGTTGGCACAACGCGGTTGATGTAGTCATACGTCTTCACGATCCGACCGATCAAGTACCGAACATACGACACCTCTGAGTTCAACACACGTTCAGCTCGATGACGTCCCACGAACTCTGATCCAGCAGAGCTTTGCGGGAGAGTTCCGTCAGCACGACGGTGTGATGATGGTGTTGACAATGCTACCGGCGCAGGGCTTCGCCTAAGCACCGCTACGATATTACCGAGGTGGAATATGGTGGAGGACGGTACCGCACACGGCTAAGAGATCAAGAGATCAATTATTGTGCTGAGAGGTGCCCCCCTGCCCACGTATATAAAGGAGGGAGAGGAGGAGGGGGCGGCCAAGGAGGAGGAGGCGCGCCCAAGGGGGGCAATCCTACTCCAAGTAGGATTCCCCCCTCTTTCCTAGTCCAAGAAGGAGAGGGGAAGGAAGGGGAGGAGAAGAGGAAGGAAAGGGGGGGCGGCCCCCTAGTCCAATTTGGTTTGGGCTAGGGGGGTCGTGCGCCCCTAGTTGGTCGCCTCTCCTCTTCCTCCATATGGGCCCATGAGGCCCAATAACCCCCCGGGGGGTTCCGGTAACCCCCCGGTACTCCGATATATGTCTGAAACCTCCCGAAACACTTTCGGTGTCCGAACATAGTCATCCGATATATTGATCTTTACGTCTCGTCCATTTCGAGACTCCTCATCATGTCCGTGATCATATCCGGGACTCCAAACTACCTTCGGTACATCAAAACACAAAAACTCATAATACCGATTGTCACCGAACTTTAAGCGTGCGGACCCTACGGGTTCGAGAACTATGTAGACATGACCGAGACACATCTCCGGTCAATAACCAATAGCGTAACCTGGATTCTCATATTAGCTCCTACATATTCTACGAAGATCTTTATCGGTCAAACCGCATAACAACATACGTTGTTCCCTTTGTCATCGGTATGTTACTTGCTCGAGATTCGATCATCGGTATCTCAATACCTAGTTCAATCTCGTTACTGGCAAGTCTCTTTACTTGTTATGTAATGCATCATCCCGCAACTAACTCATTAGCTACATTGCTTGCAAGGCTTATAGTGATGTGCATTACCGAGAGGGCCCGGAGATACCTCTCCGACAATCGGAGTGACAAATCCTAATCTCGAAATACGCCAACTCAACATGTACCTTCGGAGACACCTGTAGAGATCCTTTATAATCACCCAGTTATGTCGTGACGTTTGGTAGCACACAAAGTGTTCCTCCGATAAACGAGAGTTGCATAATCTCATAGTCATAGGAACATGTATAAGTCATGAAGAAAGCAATAGCAACATACTAAATGATCAAGTTCTAAGCTAACGGAATGGTTCAAGTCAATCACATCATTCTCCTCATGATGTGATCCCGTTAATCAAATGACAACTCATGTGTATGGCTAGGAAACACAACCATCTTTGATCAACGAGCTAGTCAAGTAGAGGCATGCTAGTGACACTATGTTTGTCTATGTATTCACACATGTATTATGTTTCAGGTTAATATAATTCTAGCATGAATAATAAACATTAATCATGATATGAGGAAATAAATAATAACTTTATTATTGCCTCTAGGGCATATTTCCTTCATTCTTCGCAGCAGATAATTTTGATTATTTCTTCTAAATCATACTTACTGTATTTTGAATTGAACTAAACTGAAGTAAACTTATTAAATCTGGACTAACCACCCTCTTCTAATACATCAACTAGGAAATAGTTCTAGAATAACCAAATATGATCATGCTTAGCAGTTTTATTATTAGTCACATCGGACACAAATTTCAAATTGACTTCCAATAAATTACATCATATTGGTACATCTATGGCTCATGGTGAACAGTGTCGCCAATGGTCGAATACATTACACTTTACCTAGAAACTTGAGAACACCGAAGCAAATATTTTTATGATACCACCTTGAACTTCATACATAATTGTCACGAACAACGCCTGACGTGTTCTTCGCAGCAGATAATTTTGATTATTTCTTCTAAATCATACTTACTTTCTTCTGAATTAAACTAAACTGAAGTATATTTATTAAATCTGGACTAATCGCCCTCTTCTAATGCATCAACCAACCAGGAAATAGTTTCAGAATAACCAAATAAGATCATGCTGAGCAGTTTTATTCTTAGTCACATCATACACAAATTTCAAATTGACTTCCAAGAAATTGCATCATATTGGTACATCTATGCCTCATGGTCAACAATGTCACTAATGGTCGAATATATTACACTTTACCTAGAAACTTGAGAACACCAGAGCAAATCTTTTTAACCAGCTTGAACTTCAGACATAATTATCTTGATGAATAACTATCCAACTCTACCACCCTGCACATAAGGAAAAAAGCCATCACAAATAATTTGGGAACAATTCCTACAGGCCTAGCACCAAGAGCAAAGATATGTATATGACATAATGAGTAGAATTCTATTCTTTCTGAATATAAAGACAAAGTCACAAAGATGACTACATTTTTAATTGCCATGTGAAGAACCAATAGTGCTATCATAATTAACTCAAGAGCATCACATGTAAAAATAGAGTCTTATGTACTAGAAAATGGAGACTTATGTATGATACTATGCAAGAGCGTAATTGGTGGACAAACAAGTGACCAACTATGTTCTAGTTGCTAGCCCTTAAGTTGTCTTAAGATCTAAGAGTAGTGGAAAACTGAAATGGAAAACCCACAACATTTTGCCATCCAAAATGTGAAGGGCTGATCTGAGAGGCCAATCAAAAAGAAACATAAGAAAGTCCACACAAAATATAGCAATCTCACAACATGATATGCCTCAAGAGCATCATTGCCATGTAAAAATGAAACATGATTGAAACTTTTTCATGTCAGCAACTTTGCCCATACCTGCAGCAAAGTCCATACATCAATGATCAACAAAGCAGTGTGCATTTCTTCGTTGTTGAACAGTCAGAACTAAAAAAGCACGGACAAAAATGGCAAAGGGATAACAGAGAGAGGAATGATAGCTGCTCAAAGAAACATGCCAGGCAGTACACAAATCGTTTCTAAACCAACCACGGCCACATGTGGCCTCCGAGCACCAATTCCTTTCCGTCGTCGTGAACTCCTTGGTACAAATGTGCATCAAGTATTTAAATACAAGGCCTATTTTCTCATTTATTGATTCTGTGTATGTAGCAAGAGAATTACAAAAAGAAATGTGTGCATGTGCTATGCATTCATATTGCTGCCCGAAATCCACAAAGCATGCTTACGTAAACTGGAACTTAACTTCGATTATTAAGACACTGATCAAAATCAAAAGTGATATTGTGTAATATCGAATTTGATAAGCAGGTG
>NC_041393.1:428798663-428858645 GCF_002162155.2 Triticum dicoccoides | reverse complement strand
ACTAAATTGAAACTTTGTTAATTGAACTATTTTGACAAGCACATACTTATAATCACAGAGGCTACATATGACACATGATCGTCAGCCACCCTCAAGGCACTCAGAACTGGCAATACAGATGGGCTTGTACCTTGATGGAGGTCATGTGAGTTCCCCAGACTGGTCGGCGGCTATGGGTTCATCGTTGGGACCGGATCGAGATACAGGGTCGCGTGCTGGCGGCAGCAGAAGGTGAGGAGGGTGGGTGGCCTGGCGACTGGAAACCATGGGATGGGTGGGGCGGGCGCGAGGATCAGTAGCAGGGGTCCTCCGGTGGCGCGCTCAGCATGAGATCGGATGGGGCCACAACGCCTCAACCTCCGACGGCGTCAGCGGCGAGCGAGGAGGCAAACGGATCCCACGTTGGTGCACGACATTCTAATCTCCGGGGAGGTGTCGGCACCGGGCGGTGCAAGAGAGGCCCGGGGGAGCGCACGTAGGTGGCGAGGGCCTGAGAGGCAGCGGGGATGGCGGGGAGTGCGATGGGTGGTGGAGGCATGGGGAGGTCTTTCTCGGAGGCGCCAGAGATTGTGCGACGGTGTGAGGTGTTCTCTTCGAGTGATGCAAGGAGTTATTTTGGAGTAATTAGCGGCAACATGGGTGCGGCCTATGGAGAATGCCAACCATATTTTAGTGCTAAACATTGGAGCCGCCTGGATCGTTGGATCAAGCTATTTGGATGGATGATATGAATTGGTTCTTTTTTTTTTTGACATGTGAATTGGTTCTTCGCCCTTTCATGCTTTTATAGAAGTAGTAGATAGTAGATAGTAGATATAGATGTGTACCTGATTCTTCCTCCGCTCTTCCCAGATATAGATCGTACCCAACTTTTATAGAACGTCTCCTCCCATTGAACGGTAAAAAGGCTGAAATAAATTTAGAATAAATATGAGCACCAAGATTTAAACCCTAGTCGTCTAGGGATACTACTGTACACCTAACCATGCAACACGTAATGGGGGTGTATTATAGTAATGAGTTTCCTGTTTCCGTCCCTTTTGGTTTATTTTAGAGTTGCTTTCCACTGAAAAGTAAGAAGCCAAGAAAACGGAAGATACCTACTAGCCTAGAATACTTTTGATAAATTTAAAAGGAAAACGTTTGACTTCAGCTGATGGATGAATACTTCTGATAAATCAGTACATATACTAAAGCCGGCAGAGTTTGGTTTTTCTTTTTAATTTTTTTGATAGGTTACTGTTCAATTACGTACCCCCCACGATGACCCGTACAGATGAACAATGCCAGTACGTGAACAGTGTCTTCTTATTAACCGTACTTCAGAAAGAAAAAATGACTTCTTTTTTACATACTGAATATCATCAGAGGTTTTTTTGTTTTATAAAAAGAGATGCTCATTTATTTTTCTTTAGGTCTGTTCTTTTTTTTTTTTGAAAAACCCCACCCATATATTAATTGACACAAATGTTCGTACAATCATCCGTTACAGCTTTTGCCACGCAGGGCGGAACACTATTAATAAGAATACCATCAGACCTATTTATAAAACTAAATTTTGCAATCTCATGCGCCACCATATTCGCCTTCCTGTTAATCATGGTGATTTTTAAAGAACTCATCATCTTGGAGACACTCAACGTTTCCTTCTTCAAATCAACAAGGTTTGACCTGTCCAGGTTATCATTTGCAAAAACCGAGGCCACAAAAGAGCAGTCAATTTCCAAAATAATGGACTTGTGAAGAGTGATACCAATGTAAAGGCCTGAGATGGCTGCTCGAAGTTCCGCTTCCTCGGCACTAAGATAGGTACCGATATAATCCCAAGAAGAAATAAGAACTTCTCCAGAATGATTTCTAACAACCACCCCAACGCTCGCCGCGCTAATGGCCTCCACAAAACTTGCATCAACATTAATCTTGAGGAATTCCGGAGTGGGAGGCAGCCATGGAACACAAATCCTCTCCACATTACTAATGGTTCATTTTATTTTTCTTTAGGTCTGTTCTTAACCATTGGTATCCCATGATTTTATTTTTCTCTAACGGTTTAAATGGAATACTATGTTTTTCAGAGAACAGTAACCGGAATAAACCAAGACACTATTCCCGGAACAATAATTTCGAACGCAACAGTGATTACGTGACCGGTGTTTCTACCTGCCGAAAAAACAAAATATATACCCATACCCACCCCAAAAAAAAGAACATAACTTTGAATGAACAATACCCAGTGCATACGCGTTAACAGAAAACCAGGGAAAATAAGGATAAAGGACTGCTTTCCCTTTTTTAAAAGATTTTTTATATCACATGCTGTCGAGAAATTATGTGGGGTGATTACACTTGTTGTAGGTCAGTTTACCACAGAAATTTCTCAATCCGAGTCCCATCAGTCCACCACTCACCGCTTATTTTGCGAGATATCGTCAGTCATTTTTTCTACTAAAAGAATTCTTTTCGATGCCCCTTCTCTCTCCTGCCATGTCTCTCTCCTGATTCCTAATGTTACGTTTCTGTGGTAGGTAAATCTGCAATAAATCCCATAACGTTTCTATCTTTTTTCCCCAAAAAAATCTTTTAACGCTAATGGTACGTTATCTTGCTTTGTTAGAAAATTCATGTTGATTTGTCCTTTAGTTATTTTGTAGTTGCAGCACCACACCATAGAGATTGAAATTGAATACCATTTAATCGGATGCCCAATGAGAAATTCTAAAGAGTCAATAAAAGATTGTTTTGTATTATGCATTTCTTTCCTACGTACAATTGAGAGAACAGTAATGTTTTACCTATCCAACTAGACCATTAAGCCGCGCGTTGCCGCGCCCGTCTATTAGAAAAGAACTATAAAATATTAGAAAAAATATGAATAGTAAACGTTTGGTAAATTTGGACCATAGCAAGGAAATAAATAAAAATTGAGCAATCCTGCATTACAACAAATTATACATAATGTCTCTGGACAAAAAAGTGACAGAAATAAGATGAGCAATCATCTCACATATTAACGGAAGATACCAAGACGAACTGATCTAAGTCAGGCCCTAGTATGCAAAATCGCATGATCTATTTAAGTAGCTGAAGTAAGAGTGGTTTTTTTTGTTGGGTAAAACATATGTGAATGGTATTGGCATAGTTGCACACGAGAGGAACAATGTGCAAATTGCTAATATATCTAGGAGGGTTATTAAGTTGATAGATCCAACTGAATGTTTGAGACAACTCATGAACACTAATGCTAATTTTTTAACTGCTGAAGTTGATTGTCGATACATAGTGCAACACGAAAACTACACAAGTAGCGCCAAGCTCACAGTCATATGCCAAAGGAGAATTACAAAGAACGCCAGGGATCAAACATAACGGAAGGTGAAAAAGCAAGGGTTCCCCGTACAAAAGCAATAGAAAAGAAAATCAAGGTTAGAATTTACTTGATGATGGGGGCACTTGATTCCTACGTCCTCAAGAATAACCCACTGGGCACTGGTCAACCCCGTCACCACTTCCGGTTGCCAGTTGGGAATCTGCTTTTTTTAGGGGGATGTCGGCAATCTGTTGTTGCCAGTTGGTCTCTCTACGGGCAGAGCAAGAATTGCGGCCCACTTAGTAATTTCTTGGCCCGGTTGATTAGAACAAGCCCAGGTCAATCTCAGGAGCAGCGGCCCTTACACGTTGGGCAATCGGGATGCATAGTGGAACAATTGAACAATCTGTTCCGCTCGTAAGCTAGTTCGACGGTTGACGAGGTCAAATCGCTGTGAGGCGTAGTAGCTCGCTGAGTTATACTGTTTAGTAATGTAAACTTTATCTCCCTCAGTGAGCATATTCTATGGATAAAGACAGAGCAAAACTTGATTTTGTATATATTCTATTTCTAGACAATTGATCTGATCAAAATGGTGTATTGTATATCTTCTTCCAACATAAACTACTTAATTATATTTTACTTCAAAGTTGACAAGACAATAATCATATTATAACAAAACTAGCAAAAATGTCAGTGCGTTGCAACGGTACAAAATAACTAACAATTAGTACTACCTCCCCTCTTCACCATCGTTTAAATGAGCAGTAAATCTTCGTCGGTTGATTTTTTTTTCTAGAATTTGTTTGGGTGTTGTTTTATAATAATCACTCGAATAATTAGTACCACTTTATTGAAATTATCCTTATCACTTTGTTGAAATCATATAGTTTTGAATTAATGAAATCTATAGTTATTTTAGAGTTAGTAGAAAAAACATACATGTGATAAAAAAACATACCACTATGCTTAGAGTACATTTAGGACAGTATAACCGAGCCTCAAGCGAGCTCTCTCACGTCCTCAGCATTTCCAGCCATCAGATTCACGTTAGATTAGTTTTTGGCCATCAGATATTCCTCTAAGCGGCAGTTAACCGTGGTCTGGGCTGGCTGTCCTAATAGGCCGCTATTCTGGAAACTTTTTCGAAGGCCTGTGGTTAATTGGGCTTCTATGCGTAGCCCATTTAGCTAGGAACTGATCCGACGCTCCGCTAGGAAAAACTGTTCGCTCAAACTGGAGGAAACGGATCGGTGGCGGCGTGGGCTATCCGCGATGGGATCCAGCGTCCGCTGGTCTTCTCAGCGGATCGAGCCGAGGCGCTCAAGGAGATCTAAAGAGTGCGGCCTTCTCGGTGGATCCGGCCGAGACGCGCGAGGGCATCTTCCTAGGATTTGGGCGGCGCCGGCGATGGCGCGCAAGCCGTGCACGAGGCCACGGCGACTCCACAAAGGTTCGACCAATTCCTTTTTTCTCTATTTTCCTTGATTAATCATCATGCATTTGGTTATGGATATGTGTGGACTCTACAATTAAGAAGCAGTCTCGCTTCATGGTTGTGGAATTGTTCTCATTAGTTTGGAGGAACATGTCTTGGCCGTGATTTAATCGTTCGACCAACTATTACAATCTGAATCCAATGGGACTCCATACTTTGGCATTCAATCTTCTTACATAAGATCTGGTGCGGGCATCATCTATTGAGGCTTTGCATTCCCTGTCAATGAGTACATCTGGTGTCAACCATTTTCTCTGCTCCGGTAACACATGTCGCTTCACTCCACGATCTAATAATTCTGTATTTTGTGGAGCCAATTAAACCTCCGTGTTCAGTTATAGTTGTAAAATAGTAGTGCATGGTTCAGTTGTATGAGCATATCACATTGACCTCTCCCTAGAAGCAAGCACACCTTTTTGACTGTGAGGTGTAACTTGTCTTTCTCTTACAAAATTTAAAAAATGGCACACATCCTATAAGCTAATGTAGGGATGTTAATATTTTAATAAATAATTCTACAAATAGAACCAAAGTTCAGCTACAACTAGGCTTTTATTTACTATATTGCTTTGCTTTTGTTTAATTGGGTTCTTTTGTTATTGAATATAAAAGATTTAAGTTTGCTCTTCTCCTTTCCTTCCATAAAAATTATCCATCACATGCATATTTTTCTTTAAGCCTTCCCTTGCAGATAATGCCTCTCTTCTAATGGAACCAGAGGATAGTATTCCATTCTTCGATGAAATATTGCCTATTGAGAGAGTTGTCTCGGGCAGGTTGTAGCTTTTGGCTGTTTATATATGTTGATTTATTATAATTCTTTTCTTGTGTTCACAAATAATTGATTTGTTACATATTTTCCAAGACACTAAATATGTAGATTATTAACTTTTTTATTAGTGTGGAACATGTGTGTCTTTGTCTACACAAACATAACTTTATTTTCACAAGTCCATGCATTACAAAAGTTCCTAGCATCAAGTGAAAAAATAGACGGGCGCAACAACGCACGCTATCAATGATCTAGTAGAAGCATATAGTACATGCACGCTGCATGCGTGCTGTAGCCGATCCATGCGCACGATCAGTTAACTGGTCTTCGCATGCAATTTTTGATTAAGAAATCTTTGACCTGTGGCTTTGCCGCACCTCCCCATTATGAGGTCTTCCTTTCTAAAAAAGTCCATCTGAATGATCAGTTAATTGGTCTTTGCATGCAATTTATGACCAAGAAGAATTCCGCCAAAAAAAAAAGAGTTATGATGAAGAAATCTTTGACCTATGTATGGCCTTGACGCACACCTTCCCATTATGTGGTCTTTGTTTCTAAAAAATCCATCCAAATGATCAGCTAATTGGGTTATTATATTAATAGGGGAGATTTGTTGCTTTTGAATTTCTTAGCGCAAGTTTATTGGGTCTCGCTCGTAAATTTACGTCCAATTCCAGATGAGGCTTGATGTCTACTTACTGGTTTATATAAATCCTTAGAATCTTGGATCAATAGAAAGGATAGCTAGCCCGGCTGGTTTTGTCTCCTCGACAGCAAAGCGGGGCGCGAGTTCGATCCCCCGACGCTATGATTTATTTTTCGCTGCGAACGGATGGGCCGGCCCACTATGGAGTGCGGGTTGATTGCAAAAGAAACATGGAGGCCTTTTTGCAAAAGCGCCGCGACGGTGGGTGAGCTGGCAAAAGCGAGTACTAATCGCTTTATTATTAACTAGCAAAAGAGTCCGTGCGTTGCAACGGGAGAGAAAACATAACACACGCTCTTAACTCAATAACTATGACTCAAGACCACAATAGGTCCATCGCCTTTATTTTTGTGAGGCATCACATTTATGTTGCCGCTTATCCTCCTTCTCATCCTCGCCAGCGATGGCCTCGGTGTTCACACAAAACAACAAAAAATGTGTTGAATATGGTTAATCCTAAGACGTTCTCTCTCCCTCTCTTCTCCCTCTCACTCTCTCCCCCTCTCTCTCTCTCTCTCTCTCTCTCTCTCTCTCTCTCTCTCTCTCGCTTTCTCTCACTCTCGCGATGAGAAATCTGTTATTTTCCCCTGTGACATTTTTCAGAGGTATGCATGTGTAGTTATCGATGTTTTCTTTTCCCTATATGGTTATAGTGGGGTGTTTATTTGCAATCTGGATCACCGCCGGTATGAAAAAAACGGATCTTGCGCTATAAATTATAAGTTTGCTTCCATAACAATATTTTAAAAATATTTAACAGGTAAAATTAACATCATATTTAGATTCCACACATTTTTCTAATAAAATTTCATATATAATATGTTAAAATTGAAGTTACGGTTTAAAAGATACAGATAATTTAGAAAATCATTTGGTTTAACTCAAATATATTCCAAAATAATATTTAAAAATATTTAACAAGTAAAAATAATCTCATATTCATATTCTATATATTTTTCTAATCAAATTTCATATATAACATGTTCAAATCGGAGTTACGGTTTAAAAGATATGGATGATTTTAAAAAGCATTTGTTTGACTTAAATATGATTCGCGCGGATGAATTACCTAAAACATGACGGACGAAGGAAACCCAATTTGCTTTATTATTAGGTAAAGATTATAGGGAAAGATTGATGAGAAACCTTACCACCTAAATTCTCATTCATTGGATCAGGAGTCCCTTAGGAGTAAGAATTAAATGACTATAAGAAAAATGGTCTCCTACTAAATGGGGTTCATTTCCATGGTTTTGTAAAAGAACGGTGGGTCAAATATAAGATAGTGAAGTTGATCCACAATATAGATAGAACAAAGAGTTAGTATAATTTTGTCCGAAGATTTCATGGAATATAGCGAAATATAGATGAGGATGTAGCATATAAGGTGTCATTGCCACTCGATAATCCAAAGTGTGAAGCACCTGAACATTATCTTCAGGGTCAACTGTCGAATGAGCCCTCTTAATAGTTTACTAAAGATAAATCATTTCCTTTCTTCTTTTGATAGAAATGTACTAATAAAAGATTAATTGCTGAAAAAAGATGTACTTTATGTTCGATCGGAAGAAACTACCCAAGGACTTGCAGAAACTATTCGTCGAAAAAAAATGTCCCTCAATCAACTTCTTCACTACACTGCCTATTCCTTTTCTTTAACCAAACGGTCCTTGTTGCAATCTGCCCACCACAACAACTCGTATGTTGCAGGATTTAGATCTTGGATCCCTCGAGGTATGTCGCAGGATCTAGATCTTGGATGCCTCGAGGTCAGTCACCTCCTTGGTCCTCCCAAGCTCCCGTTCTACACAACATTCTAGCTCTAATTTGTGCAACATCATCCATGTTGCAGAAGTCCTTCTGTAAAACATCATCTATGTTGAAAAAAAAATTGAAGACTGAAAAAAAAACTATAACACAATCTCTGTTGAATGTTTGTGCAACATGAGCCCTATTGCAACACTAACTTTGTTGCAATAATGAGGATGGGTCTAGGCCGTTCAATGGACCAGATGCTGAGGTGGTGGATCTTTTCCCTCCACCAGCGGACGCATACCCAATTTAAAAACAGCGTAGCTGTTAAATAGACAGTTCACTAGAGCACAGAAAAACTAGAATTGAGTATGGATCGTGTGGCCCAGATAGCAAGCCAACTAGAGCTCTGGCATAAGACATTTTCAGGCACAATCTGTTTTACACCTAAAAAACCCAATCTGTTTTACCGTTAAACTGTTCTCCCAGAATCTTTACTAACACGTTGTATTGAAGTAGCACCCAGGTAAGAAAAATAAAATCAACAAGACCCACTTAACACGAGAATTTCAATCTGTCTTCCAGGAAACATCGATGGTCAACATTACACGAGATGTCCTGAGTGATAATAAATATATTACAGAACAGCGAAATAGAAAAGGTGGTAAAACAGCGGATGAAAAATCACGTGCCAACAGCAAAACAGCATCTAGTGGAGACTAATCCCTTATTCTCGTCAATGAAACATGTGCCAACATCCACATGGTCAATTCTCACCGGTTTCATTTTCCCATTGGTTGTTTCAGTCTTGACCTGGACAGTGGTGATGTGTACACGATGACGACGAGAACAGGAGGGAAGCCACCCGCTGGAACAGTCCAAATTTTCGCCTAGCACAGGGTAATACTCAGGATAGTCACCTAGCATAGTTGTTAACACAAACATGTTATAGGTAATACTATGATCATAATAATAATAAAAGGAGGGGAATAATCACCTTGCACCACACAAAATATAATCGCACCAGAGATTCTGTCTTTGGCAACATAGTCCAAGCACATCATATCACTCTCCCAAGACTTGGGCCATGTGAATGGCAAAAAGATCGGATCATCAAGGTACATAGAATCACCTTTCTCAAAAAGGTCATACGCAGCAAGTCCCCCAGTTGAACATGTGTAAATAAAGCCCTCAACAAAGACAGATCTTCCATTAAGTGGCGCTTCAACCGCGGTGTTGAACAAACGATCTCGACAAAATCGATATGCAGGCATGACAACACGCCATCTTTTGGTACGCACGTCCAACAAAAGGCATGACCTCGTTTCAGTATCAGAAACTATGAATGAATTATCACTCAGGACAGCATATCCGGACAGGTTAACCTTCCAGTTATGAACAAGAGACCCATCTATCTTGTATTGCGCCCACTTGGAAGCAGTATGGCAGAAAACTTGGAGATTAGCAGTAAGAGCAATAGTCTCATGACCAACTTGAACAACCATAACGAAAGGATCAGTAGCTGGCCTTGTAATTGTACTGTGCCCATGAGCTTTATAACTCAGATTAAACACATGGATGTCATCTTGTGTGCATGAGATAGCATGTATGAATGAGCTGCTACAAAGAACGTGCCAATGGGAATGCTGTTCTGACAGTCGGTCCAACACATGACAATCATCACCAGCAGGTATAACTGTCTCAGTAGTGCCACCAGCACGTGGAAATGTTTCAGTAGTGAAAGCCTGTCCCAGAGGGTTGTCATGACAACCTTGTTTTAACCTTCCATTCACAATTTCAGTCTTATAGACAACTGAATGAGAACCAACTTGGCAAACGATGTAGAGATCTTTGTTGATTCGGATAGCAGGTTCCTCAAGCACAACACATCCCGGAAACTGCGTTCCAAATAAAAATTTCCTACACAAATTGCATGACACTAAGATAAGTCAGGCATCAAATGAACTGCATGAAAGGGCCAGAAAGAAGTAGCATATCTGAAATATGTAAGCTAGGCATGTATAATGATTTTGGACCTGCAACAAGCGAGCATTGTCTCGGAAGATTCCACAATGTGGGACCTGATTGGATCTTCCACAGGCAGCATTGCCTGTTTCCCTTGGTTGTAGTCCTCCTCACACGCCCTAATTAGTAGTGTGACAAAAAATATTATAATTGTAAGCAAGAGTTGTTGGTTAACTAGTGCACAGAAATAGAATTATCACAGTAACTTACTGTAGAAAGCAATATTCATAGCTGTGTGCCAAATCAAAATTGTTTGGCAGCATGTCTAACCGGCGGCAGGTTGAATGCAAGATCTCGATGCCTTTGGGATTCACTAGGAAGGTGCTGATGAGGACGTGTGGGCAGTTGCATGAGCAGTTATCCCCACCACGACCAATCCAGACAGAGCACAAGAGCCGGCGGTCAAGCTGCGTGAGGAAGCCATAACCAGAGAAAGGACAGACAGAATCAACCTTGACAGGCGGCTGCAGCTCAAGCAGCTGCCCATCTTGATAGCTGAGCCGCCGAAACTCCTTCTGACCTGGTTTGCGGAGCTCGTACGCATATATGTCGTTGTTATAAAGCATGTAAACGGTGTTATCTTCTTTGATGTATACACCATGGCCCCGGATAGGGATGTAGGTGTTTATATGCTGGGTGATGACCTGGGTCCAGGCAAGGCTATGGCAACTGAAGATGAAGAATTCAGCTTGCCGGAACGACAGCAAGATTGCCCTGTCAGATAGCACAACGTATCCCTGGAGAAAGCGACCACCCCACCACTCTGGCACTACCACCTTGGAAGAAATAGTCAAGGTGCCGCCGGCCAACTCCCACTGGCCATCCTCGTCCAGGAGCTGCATCCCGACGCTGAATGTTTCATAAGCCTGGTGTTCAACAACGTATGCAGCCCAGATCTGGCCAGCAGCTGAGATGGGGAGGAACCGCCAGTGAGGCTCTAGAGGAGGACGAGGCATGGGGGACAATTTCCGCAGCTTGTCTTCAGCGTTGACATCCAGCCGCAGGACTTGTGGGGGCGCGGAGTATCGGATATTCACTGGATCGAAATCCTCGCAGAAGATGCAAAGTGAGTGGCCGTCGGGGCACTGCGTGGCGCTAGCAGTCCAGAGGCACCACTTCTCCGCCGGCGCCTTTTTATCCTCAGCTCGGACGTCCTGCAAGACCTCGAGGGCGTCGTTGCTCCCGCCGAGGACTCGACCGCATCGCGTTACGCGGAAGCGGTGCAAGCGTAGGGCGCTGTCGGAGAAGGAGAGGGAGAGGGAGCGGCAGCCGACGACCAGCGACCACGCAGGTTGGTCATCGGCGCCAGCCGGCATGCAGAAGTAGTCTCTGCCGGGGGCGACACGCGGGATACGGGGTGAGCAGGCACGACGCCAGCAGCAGATGCATCTGTATAGACTGCAGCAGCTCGCCGCGTCGCTGGCGGCCGGCGCCGCCATCTTTTCAGTGGATTCAGCCGGCACGCTAGCTAGGGTTTTGCTCGCAATCGTAATTTGGGGTGAGATTCGATTTGGGGAAGGTGATGTGGGAGTGGGGTTGATCGACGCAGCAGTGGACCGTGAGGGATGTTTTTGACCCCCAGCGCGATTGGATCAGATCTCCTCCGCTGCGCATCTCGCCCAAACCTGGCCATATGGCCCGACCTTATAGGGCTGGCCCATGGACACGGATTTTTTGCATGGCCCATGTAGCGCGCCTATGTATTATTTTTCTCGTCTCTTGTACTCCCTCCGTTCAGATATTTGTCTTTCTAGAGATTTTAACAAGTGACTAAATACGAAGCAAAATGAGTGAATCTACACTCTAAAATATATCTATATACATTCGTATGTGGAGTCCATTTGAAATCTCTAAAAAGACAAATATTTAGAAACAGAGGGAGTAGCAACTAGGCCGGCCCAGTTTTTTTCATCGCTGCCATGTGAAGCGAAATACTATTTCTCGCATCTGTACTTCTATATCTACTAGTAGAACGCCCGTGCACGAACCAACCTGTGGTTGAGATGGTTAGGTGGACAGTGGTATCCCCAACCCACCAGGGTTCAAATCCTGGTGCTCGCATTATTCCTGGATTTATTTCAGGATTTCCGGCGATGCGCTTTCAGTGGGAGGATACGTTCCCGTCGACGACGAGGTGCCTACGGTGGCTTCGTAAATCTCAAGATGACATGTCGGCTCAGTCTCTCAGAGGTGTTCATAGGGGTAGGGTGTGCATGTGTGCGTTCATAGGGGTGAGTGTATGCGCGTGTATATGAGCGCCTGCGTCTGTACTGATGCTCAAAAAAAACGTCTGTGCGTTGCCACGGGCTACAGTGCATATAAATGAGTCAAACAAATGATTAAAATTCTCTTCAAGATCGAAGTTCATTTCCTACTAATATGCCCGTGCGTGTTTGAACATCGAACGGGCACCCATCGGGTTCCCAAAACTCATCCTTCTGGACAATCCAGGCTCCTCCAGAACCAGACTTTATGTGGGGAAGAAATATGGTTGTTCGAACTATCTACCATGTTATCTCCAACAGAAAAAACCCTAGCCCACGAGGCACCCATCCCCTTTCCTGCCGGACCCTTCTCTTCCTGCTCGGTTTTCTTCATAGTTAGACATTTCTTGCTAGAGCCGTCTCTTTTAAAATTGGATGACGCTCACTTCACCTTCTCCATGATACCATTTCTCTGATGGCCTTCGGGCCATAAAGTTGCGGAGGACCTCGACCTCCATTAGCGGAAGGGCCCCCATTATCGTTCTTATTAGGTTCAACGTCTGGGTTGGGATGTACGGTGGCGGTGATGTCTCTCAGTAGGAACAATGTCTCGCATGTTCTATCCCCGTCTTAATGATGCTTCTAGCATCGTCAGAGAGTGTGTGGAGGTGTGTCTTCGTCGGATCTCGCGGGATTCGGTCGGTGTTGGTCGTCGATGGATCTGTTTGGATCAGGTCTTCGTTCGTCCTCATTTTTGGTGTATACAGGTTTGATCCTTCCGATCTAAGACTTTCTTCAACGACAATGGTTGCCACTCTAGTGCGATGGTCCTATGGGGCCTTAGCACGACGTTTGGTTGTCTACTACAACAAGGTTTGTCCGGCTCCAGCGAGGGAGGGGCGATGATGACGGCGCACCTTTGGCTCGCTCCAGTGCTTGTACTCGCTGTAGGTGGGTCCAGGGACCTAGTTGTAAAATATTTATTATCGTCGGTGTTTTTTATACTGCCATCATTTGAAGATGAATAGGTTGGAAGTTTCTAAAAAAAAAGTGAAAGATTACCTCAACCACACATTAAGATGGCAAAATAAAACCGGCTTGAAATTTTAGTATTTTACAATTTAGGATGTTATTCTATGTTCAGGTCAATTTACACCTACAGCCACATGTTACAAAGCTAGCTTACATGAGCTCACGGAGGTTGAAAAGATGCACAAATTGCATGGAGGGAAACTAGAAACACTTAACATTTTTGTTAACAAAAGATAGATAGAGTTCAGTCTTTGCGTGAATACTTCAACATTAGGAAGATAAGGACATGACATGTTTATGGTTCTCGAAAACACACAAAAGAACACAAAATGCAAGCATAGAATAAGCGAACATAAAAATGCAAGGATAGAATAAGCAAACGTGTACAGGCTGCAATGAATAAGCAAACAATTTTATAGGTAACCATAATTTTGCAGACATAAATATTGTACTTCTAGGTCATCACATACATGCCCATGCGTTGTCACAGAAAAACTAAAATCTAATGAAACATTTTTCAATTCAATATGTACTAAACATGATGACATGTAGCTTCCATTTATATTGATCCACTTATATAACGGTAAGGATTTAGTCCTCTCTCCCGCTTTTATCCTCTTCGACAAAGGCGTGTGTGTCTACTTAAGCACCTCTTGTAGCATCCTTTTTTTTTTTTTGACAACGACCTCTTGTAGCATCCTTGTTACAGCAGTTCAACATCTAGTGTTGCCATCACTTGGCACAATTTTAAAACCTTTGCAAATCTATGAAATTGCACAATTTACAAATAATGTTGTTCTCACCTACCACGAAAGATGATACCGTACTGAATTTCTTATTTAGAAGTGAGGAAAAATACACACGGTGCAATAACAATGATTGTTGCTCCTCATCTTTGATCGCTACAAAGGCTTTTGCAACCTCAGAAAACATAAAGGAAAACCAAATATAGTATAGCCGAGAAAATCAAACTAAAACAAAGGTTAAACTTTTCCTATTTTATTGTGCTATGCACATCACTTTAAAGGGACTTAGTGTACAAAGGGACTTTTCCTATAGTAACAGTTACTTGCCTGAATCATGTCCCTTCACTGGACACCTCACACTACTCCCCACAGATCACAACACTCAGCGTCAGTTTACCTCTTGCCCTCGCAAGAAGCTCTTAGTGGCAAGGTCTTCCATGTCTACACACACCTCCATCATTGGCACCTTTTCCTTAGTCTGTCTCCGCTTGTTACCAAACCAGCCTGCAGCCTACGATGGTGAGCTGGACCACGTTATCCTGTACTCCCTACTGATCAGGGGTTTTCCTCTCCACTTCCTATAATCAAGATATCAGTTCCCCCGAAATCATAAATAACAGCATAGTACAGGCAGATGTGGCATGCAAGAGCAGAGCATGCACTATTCAACGTATCAGATAGTAGAGGTAAAAATAGATTCAGAAGTATACATAACTCATGAAGCATGCACATGTGTTTTAACTTTTGATCATTCTGATTTTATTGTTATCCTTGCATATTAGATTTGTTGGGTCAGAAATAGAACGTACTCCCTTTTGGGTCATCTATTTTGGAACGGAGGGAGTACAAGTCAATAACCATTGTACCTCTGCCAAATATAGGTAAGAAGAGTTACAAATTAGAAAAAAAAAGAGGTAAAACAAGTTCCGTTTTCTTCATACCATATACATTAACAATGTAAGGTAATTGTGTTTTCGTTTGCATTTCTTCTCGTGACAAAACACACTATATGAAACTTCATCCCAGCCCAACGATCCATCAGTCTACCCCTCCAAAGTTCAAGTGGCATATGTAGGCATTCTGCATAGGCTTGGACTAATTCAGACCTCTCAGGAGATTTTCAAAGATGCATCTCAGCTCGCCGCAGAATTGGATCAGTGTCCAACACATTAGAAGCAACACCAAGTTGAGAAGACACTCACCTGTGTTCAATCATACCTTGCCCACGAAAAAATAATCATCCCCAGTCGGCCCCGACCACACTTCTAGGACGAATGCCCTCCTGATGTGGTGCTGCTAATCATGGCCAACACTCATCTATTTGTAGTCTTAGCTACTTGCATAAGTCTCACCGCCTAAGAAATTTTGCTAACCTATCTAGATTGTCGTAGTGATCTTAGATTGCCGGTTGTATATCTCGAACTGAAGTTCCAGGTTATATACTTGTAGCAAACTACCCAGAAAGTCTCTATCTCAAGAAGAATTGCTTACAAATCAATTCTACTCTTTTTTTAGCCTTGTGTCAACAGATAGTTATTGTTAAATCGAAATTTGCTGGTTAAATGCCCGTGTTTACATCGACATTGCCAGCAGTTCACATATTTTTTATAGTTCCTTTAAAGCCCCTAATCTTAACTGGTTGCAACCACTATCACCTTAGAAAGAATGACTGAGCTTCAGTTCATATGCATCTAGTCATATGAACAAAATTCAGAATGCATACTTCAGTTTGTTTTGGTCTCGTCAGAAAAAAAATCACCACCGGCAATTTAGAACACATACTTCAGTTAAGATTTGTTAACTTGATTGCTGCAGATTACCACATCGAGCTGGAATAAACCTGCAATAGGAAAGACGAAATTAAGATTTCCGACATCAAGTTAATAATCATGGAGAATTAGCATCTCTCTGCTGAGATTTTCAAAGATGCATCTCAGCTCACTGCAAACTTGGATCAGTGTCCAACACATTAGAAGCAACGCCAAGTTGAGAAGACACTCACATGTGTTCAATCATCCCTTACCACCGAAAAAATAATCATCCCCAGTCAGCCCCGACCACACTTCCAGGACGAATGCCCTCCTGATGCGGTGCTGCTAATCATGGCCAATGCTCATCTATTTGTAGCCTTAGCTACTTGCATAAGTCTCACCGCCTAAGAAATTTTGCTAACCAATCTAAATTGTCGTAGTGATCATAGATTGCCAGTTGTATATCTCGAACTGAAGTTCCAGGTTATATACTTGCAACAAACTACCCAGAAAGTCTATCTCAAGAAGAATTGCTTACAAATCAATTCCACTCTTTTTTTAGCCTTGTGTCAATAGATAGTTATAGTTAAATCAAAATCTGCTGGTTAAATGCCCGTGTTTACATCGACATTGCCAGCAGTTCAAATATTTTTTATAGTTCCTTTATAGCCCCTAATTTTAGCTGGTTGCGACCACTATCACCTTAGAAAGAATGACGGAGCTTCAGTTCATATGCATCTAGTCATATGAACAAAATTCAGAATACATACTTCAGTTTTGATTTGGTCTAGTCACAAAAAAATCACCACCGAAAATTTAGAACACATACTTCAACTAAGATTTGTTAACTTGATTGCTGCAGATTACCACACTGAGCTGGAATGAACCTGCAATAGGAAAGACGAAATTAAGATTTCAGACATCAAGTTAATATCATGGAGAATTAGCATCTCTTTGCAGATTTTCCAGAGTGGAATCAGATCAGATTTTGTTGACACTAACAAAACAAACACATTTTCTAAAAGTGTAATCTTGACAGTGAAAAACATCACAGGGCATTAGGCATGTATGCAGATTAATTAGTCCTAGCAAATCTATAACACCGATAGTTTTCAAATTAGTCCTAGCAAATCTAGATTGACACTAAACCTTCTACTAAAAGTGTCAAACTAAACAGGAACTTTGCACTGTCTGGTCACTGCGTCTACAATTCAACATGATTGATTAATTAAGTTGGCAGTTTTTTTCTCTAAAAAGAGAGTTGGCAGATGATTTTAACTTGCAACAAGTGACATATGTGTGTAGCATGCACACACACCTAGCTAGCTTCTTGCTAATGGTCAACGACTACAGTCAAATGAAGACCTAGACCAGTACGGTGCTTAACCAATAATAATTCAGCAAATTACAAGTTAATGAAAGCATCTAGATTCTTGCTCATGGTCAAGGACTAACAATCAAACTAAGACGTGCATGGCACTTAATTCTCACTAACTAATAATGCATATAATTCAGTAAATTTAAAGTTAATCAAAGCATCGAACTAATTAATTACCAGAATATGGATGCATCAGAGGCAGTTGGTTGTGGCGCCTTGGACCTCTGGACCCCAAGGCAGGTCGGGGTTGCAGTTGGCCCTCCGGCCGTCAATCACGGGTACGGAGCCAAGCCCTTCATGGCCGCCTCTGTCTCCAGAACGTAACTTGCCAAGCATCCATTCAGACATAGCATCAACTAACGGGACTGAATTAATCAATAGAATTAACTTCTGAAGATCAATCGATGATGAGGGGAAAGAGAATTGTTTGGGTGGGTACTCACGAATCTGCTGCCCTTGGATCTGCTGGTGCCCTTGTCGGCGATGACGACGTCCTCGGGGATCTCGCCGAAGCGCTCGAAGTGGCCATGCACGCCCTCCTTGCTCGTCTTCCACGCCAGGCCACCCACGAACACCTTCGTCAGCATCGTGTCGCCCCGCCTGCCGCCCCCTGATGAGCCACGGACATTCTCTTCTCCTTCTTCATCTGGAGTAAAAGATGGGGCACAAATCAGGTTTACCTACGCACAACCATGAAAGAGATGAGGAAGGCATAGTTCTGCAAATCATACTTTCATTTTTTGTATAAGAATCACTTCCTCCGTGTTATACCACTTGTAAGAAAGCGGCCTCTTGCTAGTTGGACCCTGCAGTACATTTGTTCAAGGACAAATGTTAAACTGAAAGCAACCCTATAACAACACTTAATCTGTTTAGTTCAAGGTCAATGGCCTCACCTCATAGCTGATCTTGGTAAAGCCCAGGAAGAACTCACCCTCCCAATCATCGGAAGTGGCATCGCCGCACTTGGCGTCGATGTCGGCTCAGCAGGTTTATGTGCGGCAATCTGCAAGGAAAAACCTAATCAGATCCAAGATCGCGTTAAGCTCATAGATCAAATCATGGGCATCATTCAAAGAAGCAAAATACCACAAAGTTAGCAATCCTCCGGTCACCACAACAGAAAGACCACAAAGAAGGAAAAGAGGAAGTTGGGCCAGAACACCTGCATCACGAAATCAGTCACCAAGAACAACACACATTACTCACTGGATCGATGGGCTCTGAGTGGTGTCTCCTCTACCTAGTCTCCTAGAGTCCATTGGATCTGCTCCACCATCTCGATCATCTCCCTTGGCGCCAAATTCTACACACCTCCCATCCTTGTCCTCCTTCCCTGTGCTCCACAGTGCCCGATCTGCCCGTGATTTAGACAGACTAAAAATTAGGTTCATGTTCTTGTGACAAACTAAAAATTACAGTGCATAACTCATCATCCAGATGGTTCAGAGACATAGTAAAAATCACAATACAGCAATGAATAGTTGTGATGTAAAACATTGATCAATTGACCCAACAAATAGTGAAGTTGTGCATCTTTCTCAACACATCAAACAAATCTCTCTCAGTCTCTCCTCTCTGAATAAGTTCTTTTTTATGATTACCCCAAAAGAGTGCCCTAACAGTAGCCCATACAAGAGGCACATATCATTCAATCTCTTCTTCTCCACTGCTTTCCTTCTCCCCATGAGCTGCACATGCTAGAAATTAAGCTTCCAGAAACAAAAACGGAAGGAAACTACGACCTCAAAATGAAATCGCTTTGTGTGAAGCCAAGAAACCAAGCGCAAGAACCCTAGCTAGTTAACAAGGAGAATGATGCTTGCTCCTCGAGCGCAACAAACAGCGATGAACGGGCTCGAGGACGAGCGAGCGGCACATACCTACTATGTGCACTGCACACAGGAAGCGTTCGTCTCACCGGTGGCTCGGACGGATCTCAGACGGACCGGGAAGCAACCGACGGCCGTGGAGAAGGCGGTTTCGACTCTACCGGCTGCCTCTCGTCAAGGTCATGGTCGTTGGTGCCTCACTTCGTCGCTGTGAGGGGAGCAGCCTTCGGTTGGACGAGGTGGATGTGGTAGACGACGGGGTGTGCACGGCGGTGACTCGTAGGCTTCTCGGCGAGGACCGGCAGGGAGTCGAGCGGGACGGAGGGGGCGACCGCGGTGAGCGGGAAAGGAAGAGGGGCGGAGCGGCTGGGAGGCTGGGTTGGCTGGCGGCGGCGGCGGCGGCGCAGGGAACCCTAGTGCGAGCGAGGGTAATCGGGGAGAGGGGCCGCTCGGACGCCTGTTTTCTGTGTCACGCAAAGCATTTGTTTTCTGCCAGGGGGTTGAAAAGTCAGTGGAAACAGGAGGGGGGAGATGTGAGTGGAGACGAAAAAAACCAGACGAAAAAAACAAGACGAAAGTGGTGGGACTATTCAACCAACTCGTCCATTAGAAGTAGAGATATCTATACTACTATTAAAATACCAAATGTTCCTAAAAAAAAGACCAAACGTGACTTCCCCTACATCCACACGAGAAAGTGCACACGGGATAACCCTAGATGTCCGATCAAACCCACTTAGTACCATCCAACTGTCTATGTTTCATCAACCATACTACAACCAGATCGATGGTTCTAAACAAATGTTCTGTCGACAGACTCCCACATTCACGATCCTACACATCCCAACGATTACACCTCGATCGAGCGAATAAACAGTATCTCCGCGATCAACACCGCCACCATGCCGGGAACCTCGCGTCGGCACGCCACCCTGCCGTTCTCTCTCCGCCCCGCCCTGCCGCCCTCGCCACGCAACGCTCACCCTTGGTCTCCGCGACGTCCTCGACCCGCCTTGCTGCCCTAACTCTCCTCACCACGTCGTCCTCGCCACGCCGCCCTCGCCCCCGGTGTCTGCGACATCCTCGACCCGACGCGCTGCCCTACCTCCGGTGTCATCACCCCATGTGGCCTGCAACATCTCCAGTGCACACATGTTAGATCAACTGAATTTGCACGTCTTATTATCAAACATGAGACAAAAGGGAATTGCTCTTTTAATCTGATAATCTATAATTTGATACCTACAGCACATCATGATTTGCATGACAAACTGAGTTAAGGAAGGGTTCAATATGTCCTCCTCTAAGCATAGTGGCGTACGCACTCCCTTTCAGGACCTGACGAACAACGACAGTTCAGGTAAATACATATATCACCTACCCTTAGCTACTTCGTGTTGGGGAACGTAGTCATTCAAAAAAATCTTACGATCACGCAAGATCTATCTAGGAGATGCATAGCAACGAGACGGAAGAGTGTTTCCACGTACCCTCGTAGACCGAAAGCAGGAGCATTTAATAACGCGGTTGATATAGTCGAACGTCTTCACGATCCAAGTACCAAACATACGGCACCTTCGTGTTCAGCACACGTTCAGCACGATGACGTCCCTCGAGCTCTTGATCCAGATGAGGAGGAGGGAGAGTTCTGTCAGCACGACAGCGTGGCGATGATGTTACCGACACAGGGCTTAGCCTAAGCACTATGACGATATGACCAAGGTGTGAAACTGTGGAGGGGGGGCACCGCACACGGCTAAGAGAACAACTGTTGTGCTTTGGGGTGCCCCCTACCCCCGTATATAAAGGAGGGAGGAGGAGGAGGCCGGCCAAGGAGGGGCCCGCCTATAGGGGGAGTCCAACTAGGGTTCCCAATCCTAGTTGGAGTTCCCTTCCTATTCGAAGAAGGGAGATAGGGAAAGAGGTGGAAGAGAAAGAGGGAAGGGGGCCACGCCCCCTCCCCTAGTCCAATTCAGTTTGGACTTAGGAGGGCGCGCGCCTCCACCCGGCCGCTGCCTCCTCTCTTCCACTAAGGCCCATGAAGGCCCATTAATCCTCCGGGGGGTTCCGGTAACCTCCCGGTACGCCGAAAAATACCTGAACCATTCTGAAACCTTTCCAGTGTCCGAACATAGCCTTCCAATATATCAATCTTTATGTATCGACCATTTCGAGACTCCTCGTCATGTTCGTGATCTCATCCGGGTCTCCGAACAAACTTCGGTCATCAAAAACACATAACTCATAATACAAATCATCATCGAACGTTAAGCGTGCAGATCCTACGGGTTCGAGAACTATGTAGACATGATCGAGACACATCTCCGATCAATAACCAATAGCGGAACCTGGATGCTCATATTGGCTCCTACATATTCTACGAAGATCTTTATCGGTCAAACCGCATAACAACATACGTTGTTCCCTTTGTCATCGGTATGTTACTTGAGCGAGATTCGATCGTCGGTATCATCATACCTAGTTCATTCTCGTTACCGGCAACTCTCTTTACTCGTTCTGTAATGCTTCATCCCACAACTAACTCATTAGTCACATTGCTTGCAAGGCTTATGGTGATGAGCATTACCGAGAGGGCCTAGAGATACCTCTCCGATACATGGAGTGACAAATCCTATTCTCGATCTATGCCAACCCAACAAACACCTTCGGAGACACCTGTAGAGCATCTTTATAATCACCCAGTTACGTTGTGACGTTTGATAACACACAAGGTATTCCTTGATAGTCTCCAACGTATCTACTTTTCCAAACACTTTTGCCCTTGTTTTGGACTCTAACTTGCATGATTTGAATGAAACTAACCCGGACTGACGTTGTTTTCAGCAAAACTGCCATGATGTTGTTTATTGTGCAGAAAACAAAAGTTCTCGGAATGACCTGAAAATCCACGGAGATAATTTTTGGAAAATATAAAAAATACTGGCGAAAGAATCAAGGCCATGGGGGCCACACCCTGTCCACGAAGGTGGGGGGTGTGCCCTCCCCCTGGGCGCGCCCCCTGTCTCGTGGGCCCCCTGATGCTCCACCGACCTCAACTCCAACTCCATATATTCTGTTTCACGAAGAAAAAAATCAGAGAGAAAGTTTCATCACGTTTTACGATACGGAGCCGCCGCCAAGCCCTAATCTCTCTCGGGAGGGCTGATCTGGAGTCCGTTCGGGGCTCCGGAGAGGGGGATTCGTCGCCGTCGCCATCATCAACCATCTTCCATCACCAATTTCATGATGCTCACCGCCGTGCATGAGTAATTCCATCGTAGGCTTGCTGGACGGTGATGGGTTGGATGAGATTTACCATGTAATCAAGTTAGTTTTGTTAGGGTTTGATCCTGGTATCCACTATGTTCCGAGATTGATGTTGCTATGACTTTGCTATGCTTAATGCTTGTCACTAGGGCCCGAGTGCCATGATTTCAGATCTGAATCTATTATGTTTCATGAATATATGTGTGTTCATGATCCTATCTTGCAAGTCTATAGTCACCTATTATGTGTTATGATACGACAACCCCGAAGTGACAATAATCGGGATACTTCTCGGTGATGACCTGTAACACCCCAGATGTAACATGTCCCATTTTGGCAATATATCAACTTGACCTTCATCCAATTCTTGTGGGTTTTATCATGTTTGGCCTCATCTTGTTTGGTTATGTGGTTTTCTCTTTTCATTGTCATGCTCACCTTACCATATTGCATTTGTGCCTCTTGTCATTTTGCATTCCATCCTCATCATGTGCTTGCTGTGATCTCTTACATATTATGTTGTTGCATGTTCCATACTTAAATCTTGCATCACCACCTCCTCCTTCCCTCTAATTCCTTCTTTTATCAAGTGCTATCTTTTCCTTTCTCAATTAATGTTCATCTTCTCCCTGCAAATCTTGCTCCATATCATAAACCTCTCTACCAAATGTCTCCTTATCTGAAGTTGTTTTGGTCAGGTTCAAAAATGACACAAGTTTGAATTATATTCAAACTTGTCTTACTTTTCTACCTCTAAAAATGCCCAATGCAATTTATTAAAATAATGGAGAATTCTAGGAGTTGGAGAATATTTTCTTTATCCTCTAACTCCTCTTCTTTTTCCCTGAGCTTTTCTGTTTCTAATTATGTTTAAAAAAAATAGAAATGAAGCAGCAGCCTGCAGCCAGCACAGCAGCCCCCCTGGGCCTCCCGCAGCTCAGCCAACGCAGCCCGTCAGCCCAGCCAGCGCAGCCAGCCAGCCCAGCCAGCGCGCCAGCCAGCCCGCTCGCGCCCTCGTCGTTTCTCACCCGGTCGCCTCGCTACCCCGCAGCCCGTACGCCCACGTGGCACTCGCGACCCCACTAGCCAGCCACTGGCTACAGCACACCCGCCTCTCACCTTTTCGTCTAGCTCACGCCGCGCGCGCACATGGCCACGGCCGCGTCGACGCCGTGCTCCACCAGTCGCCCTAGCCTCCCTTTTATCCCCTCTCTGTGTCCACACGCCCCCTAGGGTTTCCCTCTTCCTCCCATCGCCGCCGCCAGGTGAGTAGACCACCAGATTCACCGCATCCGCTCCGTCCTGAGCGCACCTGAGAGCGCGCCTCGTCGCCGGCATGCTCTCCGGCCACTCCCAATCCTGCCGATCGTGTCCTTTTTCTTCCTCGGCGTCGTCTCCTTCCACGACGTCGACTACGATGCCCCGGACAACGAGTTCCTCGATGTCCCCTGCTTCCTCCTTCCTCTCGGTCAGAGACGCGCCAAGGTTCAGAGCTCTGATTCGTCGCCGCCAGCTCGTCTCCGTCGACCACTTCGCGTCCTTGGGTGAGCTGGGTAATGCACCTCCCTCTCCCATCCTTCCCATGGCATGTAGGCGCCCGTAGATTGCTTTCCGATCCATGTCTTTCTCGCGCTCGTAGTGCTCCGACGTTTTCTGTATTCGTTTGTGCAGTGTTGTGCCGCCGTACCATGTTTGCGTGCCCCGCGCTGGTTCCCCCTTGTCGTGCTCCCGCAGCTCGCTCGCGTCGCTCGTTCGCGCTCCCGCGCGCACCCGGCTTTTCCCTGTGACGCCGTAGCTGCTGCTGCCGCTCGCCGTGGACGCCATGGCCCCGAGTCGTGCAACTGCTCGAGCTCGAGCGCCCCTGCATCCCCTCATAGATGCATGCATCCATTCCCTTTTCCGCATGGCCGCCAGAGTCCTTGTGCCCGCTGGATTGCCGCTGTTTCCCTCGCCGGCGCCGTCGTCTTCTCTGTTTGAAACAGAGTTGCTCGACCTGGTGCCTATCTAAAAGGAGCCGAAGCCCTTTTTCCTATCAGAACCGCCTGCCTAGCCCAGTGGTTGCCGTAGCAGAGCCACACCGGGGAGACCCGGGTTCGATCCCCCGCGGCTGCATATTTCATCCCCTCCTTTTTTTCTTTCATTTCTGTGAGTATGACAGGTTAGCCCCACCTGTCATCCTATTTAGCCCCTGTGTGTTTTTATTTATTTATTTTATTATTTGTTTTATTTTGGATCCCAGCGAAAATTCCTTTTCTGGCATATTGAATCTGTCCTTTTCGGGCAAGTCCAATTCTGGACGTTTCCAATTTTGGAATATGCCATTTCTGTAATTTACCATATAGGGCAGGTTTTAACTTAGTGCATTGTGATGATTTTTCTACAGCAACCCTAACGTATTATATATGTTTTTGGGGTAGAAAAATCCCACCAACCCAGTGGTGGCATTAGTTTCTGCATTTGAGCAAGTTCATAAACATGTCATTTTACTTCATGATGTTGTCTTGTCATTTTTGCTACATTTATTGTGTGCATCTTATGGACATGAGCTCTACATGTGTTTTGTACTATGCCATGCCATCTTTACAGTGGTGTATGCCATGTATTTTTGTGATCTCTGTGGTGACTAGCACAAGCTTGCAAACTAGGGATGATAATGTTGCTGATTTCAGGGACTTGGTATTTTCACCAAGTCATGCCCTACTGTTATTTTTATGCCATGTGTTCATGTTGTTACAGAGAGATCTATGCCCATTTTGAGCATGATCAGTAAGGGTGTTTTGAACATATGGATGTGCTCTATCCATCCATGCCTTGGTTGGAAATTATGGAGTAGTCTAGCATGTCATTTTCGTGCTCTACTTTTGCTACAAAATGTTTCCTGGCAGATTGTTTACATGATATTCAATTTTTACAAGGTTGTTGTAGTTGATCCTTGTATGCTATGATGTTGTTCTTGCCATGTATAGCTTCTATGCCATGTCTTCTTGATGGATGTATGCTTAGTTTATCATGAAATGCTCTGTAGTGAGTGCATCGAGCTCACGAACATGCCTACTTGTTATCTGTTTTTGCCATATCCAGTTTTTCTGCTAAGTCTGAGATCTGTAATGAAACTTGCTATGTTTACATGGGTGCCACCATTTCTTATGGTCCTTTTTGGCTTATGGTCAGTAAGGGACTTTTGATCTATGCTTTGAGTAGATTCCTGCCATGTCTTGTTTTGCTATTATAAGTTCCTGTAGCTTGTTGTTTGCTTGCTCTAAACATGCCTTCCTGATGTTAATTTCTGGCATATTAGTGTTTTCACCAAGTCTGTGAACCTGATATTTTTTGCATTTTCACCATGCTTGTTTGAGCCTGTTATGATGTGATTTAGCCGTAGCTCAGTGTTCCTCTTTTGTTAAGCATCTCCTGTAGATCACTGTCATATGCTTTGTTTTTATATTGGGGTGCTGTAGCATAGTTTCTTGTTGCATGCTAAGTAGCATCATGCTGTTAATCGCAGATTTGTGCCATTATTGTTTTGCTTGCCATTTGCAAATCGTGCATCCGTTTCCGGTGATCTCTATATCGATTCCAACTGAAATCATCTCATCTTCCCAGCGGCATACTTGGCTTGCCAAGTTGATGCCTTGTTCATCCTTTACCTTCCGGAGCACGCATATGCATTGCATATCACATCTCACATTTCATGACTTGTTTTGCATCATGTTGCTTGTGCATTGCACCGTGATTTATTGTGTTCCGTTGCTTGTGTTCTTGCTTTGGGTAGAGCCGGGAGACGAGTACGTGAACGAGGAACCTGTTGAGAACGCTTTCGAGGATCAAGCCTTCGACAACTCTGAGAACCTTGCAGGCAAGATGACCATACCCTCGAAATCACTTCTATCTTTGCTTGCTAGATGCTCGCTCTTTTGCTATGCCTATGCTACGTTACCTACCACTTGCTATATCATGCCACCCATATTGCCATGTCAAACCTCTAACCATCCTTTCCTAGCAAACCATTGTTTGGCTATGTCACCGCTTTTGCTCAGCCCCTCTTATAGCGTTGCTAGTTGCAGGTGAAGATGAAGTTTGTTCCTTGTTGGAACATGGATACTTCGGGATATCACAATATCTCCTGTTTAATTAATGCACCTTATATACTTGGTAAAGGGTGGAAGGCTCGGCCTTATGCCTGGTGTCTTGTTCCACTCTTGCCGCCCTAGTTTCCGTCATACCGGTGTTATGTTCCTTGATTTTGCGTTCCTTACGCGGTTGGGTGATTTATGGGACCCCCTTGACAGTTTGCTTTGAATAAAACTCCTCCAGCAAGGCCCAACCTTGGTTTTACCATTTGCCACCTAAGCCTTTTTCCCTTGGGTTTTCGCGAGCCCGAGGGTCATCTTTATTTACCCCCCCGGGGGCCAGTGCTCCTCCGAGTGTTGGTCCAAACTAGAGCACCGTGCGGGACCGTCCCTTGGCAACTTGGGTTACGTTGGTACCTGTACGCTTTGCTTATCCGGTGTGCCCTGAGAACGAGATATGTGCAGCTCCTATCGGGATTTGTCGGCACAGTCGGGTGGTCTTGCTGGTCTTGTTTTACCATTGTCGAAATGTCATGCGAACCGGGATTCCGAGACTGATCGGGTCTTCCCGGGAGAAGGTTTATCCTTCGTTGACCGTGAGAGCTTATGATGGGCTAAGTTGGGACACCCCTGCAGGGTATTATCTTTCGAAAGCCGTGCCCGCGGTTATGAGGCAGATGAGATTTTGTTAATGTCCGGTTGTAGAAAACCTGAAGTTGACCTTAATTAAAATACATCAACGCATGTGTAACCGTGATGGTCTCTTCTCGGCGGAGTCCGGGAAGTGAACACGGTGTTGGAGTTATGTTTGGCGTAGGTTGCTCTAGGATCACTTCTTGATCACTACTAGCTTCACGACCGTGCCTTGCTTCTCTTCTCGCTCTCTTTTGCGAATGTAGCCACCCTATATGCTAGTCGCTTGCTGCAGCTCCACCTCACCACTCTGTCCTACCTATAAGCTTAAATAGTCTTGATCTCGCGGGTGTGAGATTGCTGAGTCCCCGTGGCTCACAGATTCTACCAAAACAGATGCAGGTGCCGAGGATACCAGCGCAGATGGCGCAACTGAGCTGAAGTGGGAGTTTGATGAGGCCCTTGGTCGTTACTATGTTTCATTTCCAGACGATCAGTAGTGGAGCCCAGTTGGGATGATCGGGGATCTGTGTAGCTTTTGGGGTAGTCTTCTTTTATTTTGGTTCCGTAGTCGGACCTTGAGTGTAACCTGGATGATGGATGTTATTTATGTATTGTGTGAAGTGGCGACTGTAAGCCAACTATGTATCTCTTTCCCTTATGTATTACATGGGTTGTGTGAAGATTACCTCACTTGCGACATTGCTTTCAATGCGGTTATGCCTCTAAGTCGTGCTTCGACACGTGGGAGATATAGCCGCATCGAGGGCGTTACATGACCATAATTTGAGGAGTTCATGTATTCACTATGTGCTAACGCTTTGTCCCGGTTCTCTATTAAAAGGAGGCCTTAATATCCCTTAGTTTCCACTAGGACCCCGCTGCCACGGGAGGGTAGGACAAAAGATGTCATGCAAGTTCTTTTCCATAAGCACGTATGACTATATTCGGAATACATGCCTACATTACATTGATGAACTGGAGCTAGTTCTGTGCCACCCTATGTTATAGCTATTACATGAGGAATCGCATCTGACATAATTATCCGTCACTGATCCAATGCCTACGAGCTTTTCACATATTGTGCTTCACTTATTTACTTTTCCGTTGCTACTGTTACAATTACTACAAAACCATTATCTTTACTTTTGCCACTGTTACCATTAATATCATACTACTTTGCTACTAAATACATTGCTGCAGATACTAAGTTATCCAGGTGTGGTTGAATTGACAACTCAACTGCTAATACTTAAGAATATTCTTTGGCTCCCCTTGTGCCGAATCAATAAATTTGGGCTGAATAGTCTACCCTCAAAAGCTGTTGCGATCCCCTACACTTGTGGGTTATCAAGACTAATTTATGGCGCCGTTGCCGGGGAGCATAGCTCTATTCTTTGAGTCACTTGGGATTTATATCTGCTGGTCACTATGAGGAACTTGAAAGACGAAAGAACTAAGATTTTGCCCTCAACCACGAGGGAAGGTAATGAACTGCCATCTAGCTCTGTACTAGATTCTCCTTCTGTTATTAGTAAGCTTGCGACACCTAAACCTGCTACCGCTTTGAATTCTGATATGTCGCATGTTGTTGATGATGCCACTTCTGCTATGCATGATACTTATGATGCAACTACTTCTGTGCGTGATACTACTTTGCCATTAGGTGAATTTCTTGATGAACAACTTGCTAGGGTTAGAGAGAATGAAATGATTGAAGATGCTATTATTGATGATAGTGATGATGAAAGTTCTCCCCCTGATTATGAATTACCTGTTGTTCCTGAGGGTTATGTTATGAATGAGGAAGCTGCTAGAGCTATTTTTGCTTGCAAAGATAGATATGATCTTAAGAAGTTAGTAGCTAAATGGAAGCAGCAATCCCTTAATGCTAGAATGAAACCTGACCCCGCTTTTGCTACTTCACCATCTGTGTTACTGATAAGGATTATGAATTCTCTGTTGATCCTGAAATAATTACTTTGGTTGAATCTGATCCTTTTTATGGCCCTGAATCTCAAACTGTTGTGGCACATCTTACCAAGTTGAATGATATAGCCACCCTGTTTACTAATGATGAGAAGTCTCACTATTATTATATCCTTAAGATATTTCCATTCTCATTAAAGGGTGATGCTAAGATGTGGTTTAATTCTCTTGATCCTGGTTGTGTGCGTAGTCCCCAGGATATGATTTATTACTTCTATGCTAAATATTTTCCTGCTCATAAGAAACAAGCTGCCTTGCGGGAAATATATAATTTTGTGCAAATCAAAGAAGAGAGTCTCCCACAAGCTTGGGGGAGGCTTCTCCAATTACTTAATGCTTTGCCTGATCATCCTCTTAAGAAAAATGAAATACTTGATATCTTTTATAATGGACTAACCGATGTTTCCAAGGACTACTTGGATAGTTGTGCTGGTTGTGTTTTCATGGAAAGAACAGTCGACCAAGCTAAATTGCTATTGAATAATATGTTGACTAATGAAAATAACTGGACTCTCCCTGAGCCAATTCCTGAACCAATTGAGTCAACCCCTGAGTCTATTCCTAAACCTACTCCGAAGAAGAGGGGTGTTCTATTTCTCAGTCCTGAAGATATGCAAGAGGCAAAGAAATCAATGAAAGAAAAGGCATTAAAGCTAAAGATGTTAAGAATTTACCACCTACTGAAGAAATACATGGTCTTAATATACCGCCTGTTGAAGAAACACATTGTCTTGATAACCCGACACAGGTAGTAAAGGTAAATTCTCTCTATAGATATGATAAAGTTGAAATCCCGTCTACTAAATTTCATAGCCCATGCTTAGATGAATTTGATGACTTTATGGCTAGACAAGAAAGTTTTAATGCTTATGTTGGTGGAGAATTAAAGAATAATGCTTTCGAAATAGGACGCTTGAGTTAAAGATGAACTTAAACTCATTAGCAAATATGCTTCTATGGTTACCACTCAAGGTGAGCAAGTACTTAAAGCTCAAAGTGATTTGCTCGATGAGTTAAATAATAAACATGACTTTGCTGTTAGAGTGGCTACTAGAACTGGTAGAATGACTCAGGAACCTTTTTATCCTGAAGGCCACCCTAAGAGAATCGAGCAGGATTCTTAGAGAAATAATTTAGAGGCACCTAGTTCTTCTAAAAAGAAGAAAAGGAAAAACGATAGGACTTTGCATGCTTCTAGTGAACCTGTTGTAGACACCCCTGAGAATCCCAATGATATTTCTATTTCTGATGCTGAAACACAATCAGGTGATGAACATGAACCTAGTGATAATGTTAATGATAATGTTCATGTTGATGCTCAACCTAGCAAAAATAATGAAGTAGAGATTGAACCTGCTGTTGATCTTGATAACCCACAATCAAAGAATCTACATTATAATAAGAGAGATTTTATTGCTAGGAAGCACGATAGGGAAAGAGAACCATGGGTTCAGAAACCCATGCCCTTTCCTCCTAAACCATCCAAGACAAAGGATGATGAGGATTTTGAGCGCTTTGCTGAAATGATTAGACCTATCTTCTTATGTATGCACTTACTGATATGCTTAAATTAAATCCTTATGCTAAGTATATGAAGGATATCATTACAAATAAAAGAAAGATATCGGAAGCTGAAATTTTCACCATGCTTGCTAATTATACTTTTAAGGGTGGAATACCAAAGAAACTTGGAGATCCCGGGGTACCAACCATACCATGCTCCATCAAAAGAAACTATGTTAAAACTGCTTTATGTGATCTTGGAGCCGGTGTTAGTGTTATGCCTCTCTCTTTATATCGTAGACTTGAATTGAATAAGTTGACACCTACTGAAATATCCTTGCAAATGGCTGATAAATCAACTGCTATACTTGTCGGTATTTGTGAGGATGTGCCTGTTGTGGTTGCAAATGTCACTATCTTAACGAACTTTGTTATTCTTGATATTCCCGAGGACGATAGTATGTCGATTATCCTTGGTAGACCTTTTTTGAATACTGCAAGGGCTGTTATTGATTGCAACAAATGCAATGTCACTTTTCATGTTAATGGTAATGAGCATACAGTACACTTTCCGAGGAAACAGCCTCAAGTCCATAGCATCAATTCTATTGGAAAAAGTCCAACTATCATTATTGGAGGTTTTGAATTTTCTCTTCCTGTTGTCAAGAAAAAGTATGATATTCTTATTGTTAGGGATGTGCATATCCCCGTTGAGGTAACCTAGTGTTATTCGAAATTTCTCCGGTTCCGTGTTATTCAGAATGAGTTTGTTAACAAGACTTGATCAACCTTGTTAGTGGGTTCATTTTGATGATCATGAGATGGATGAAACTAGAAGGCACAACCTTCTGTACCCTCTTTTTACTTTCTGTTATTTAAAATAAGTAAAGCAAAAATAGTTTTATCTGTCTGTTTTCTGAATTATCCGTGCAATAAAAAAATATCCCGAAAATAAAAGTGCTCCAAATGCCCTGCAAATTTAGTATGATTTTTTATGGAATATTTGAGGATTTTAGGCACTGAAAACACTGCAGGAGGGGCAAGCACCAGGCCACGAGGGTGGAGGGCGCGCCCACCCCCTGGGCGCCCCCTTGTCTCGTGGGCCCATGGTGTCCCCCCTCCACTTATTCCAGCACCCACACACTCCATCTTCTTCCCAAAAAAAGTCCCCATCCAGCTTAAGCACGAGTTCTAGCTCATTTTGCTGCGATTTTCGATCTCCTTGCTCAAAGCTCCATTCACAAAACTGCTTTGGGAGATTGTTGCTTGGTATGTGACTTCTCCATTGGTCCAATTAGTTTTTGTTCTATTGCTTTATTCATTGCAAATTTTTGCTGCATAGGTGACCCTGTTCTTGAGCTTGCATGTTAAATTTATGAGGTCCCAAGTAATTCTAATGCATGATATAGGCATTAGGCACTTGTAGGAGTAGTTGCTACCAATCTTGTTTAGTTTTATTCACTTTTATTTTGAAGTTACTAAAATTTCAGAAATTTTCAGAAAATGATAAGGAGATTTTCGAGGGGCTCTTCTAGCCAAGGCTCCGAGGACAAACAAGCTAAAGAGAAGGAAAAGGCCAAATATAATCTTCCTCGCATAGCGGAAGTACGGCCGTGTGAATGGCCATGCAATAATTTCTTGAGAGAAGCCGATATTTATGAAGACTTATATTCCTTGATTGAAAGTGCTGGACTCACCGACTTCCTCCACGACCGGATCGATCAGTATCTCTTACTCACCAATACTTCTGTGCAAAACTTTTATTACTATCCTAAGAAATCACCCATTTATATGATGAATTCAAGGAAATGTCTTTACATAATTTTTGCGCGGTATGTAGAATACCCTTTGAGGGTAAATTAGATGAACCACATCGTAAAGATGTGGATGGCTTTGTTAACACCATTACTGTAGGGGATCCAAAGAAGGGTTCCGATGCGAGAATCTCTAGCATCCACTTTCCTGTTTTACACTACTTTGCCATATTTGCTAGTCGATGCTTAATTGGTCATGGAAACAGTGGATACTTCAGTGTCCCTAATATTATTATTCTGTTCCATGCCTTGTTTGGTGATAACAGTTTTAGTATGGGTGCCGTTATTGCTAAATGGCTAAGCCTGAATCGTACAAAAGGCCCCATCTTTGGAGGTATCTATGCCGCACGTCTTGCTAAACATTTTGAAATACCTATTAGGCACCATGAGAAAGAGGAGACAATATTGCCTCATTACCTTTTAGATTACAGGAGCATGGTAGCACATGAGTTTATTGTTCACAATGATGATAAGATGCTCCTGTATAACTTGAGATTTAATAAGAAACATAATGAGAATATTATTCTGCCCGCGCCTCGGTTGTTTGATTTGACTGTAGTTAATTATCTTGTCACGCCGGAGGCGGTATATGCTCATCGAGGCCAAGCATCCGCTCTAGAGCCGGAGCCGGAACCTCCACTGGACCCTTATCGTGCATCATCTTACCAGTGGGTTCCGGAGGAGATGGCCAGCCAGTGGTACCCTGATTACACCCCTCAGTACACCGGGGAGAGTAGCCGCGGTCCTTGGCAGTAGACCAACTTAGGCCAAAAGCCTAAGCTTGGGGGAGTATGTATTTCTCACCGACTTTACATTCATGTTCACACACTATTCTAGCTATCGGTGCTCATACTCTTTCATTGTATTACCCATGCTAGTTTGATTGTCTTTTTCTCGCTTTCTTCTTGTGTGTTTGATAAACCTTAAGAAAAACCAAAAAAATTAGTTAGTTTAATTTCCATGCTTGTAGTAGAATTAAAATGAAAACCCAAAAAGATTTCTCGTTCTTCTTCTTGTTGGGAGCTTTCCCATGTAAATAGTTTTCTTTTCTTTTCTTTCCTTTGGGGGTCGAGAGTAGAAGACCATATTGAAAATGTTTAGTGGCTCTCATATGCATGATTGTTGATTTAACTTAGAGCCCGTATTACTTTATCTTCTCTCTTGAGTTGAATGCTTGCAGATTCCATCTTAGTCCAATGCACGTGCACTATTATTATTATACACATCGTTCGATCGTGCAAGTGAAAGGCAATAATGACGATATATGATGGACTAATTGAGATGAGAAAAGCTGGTATGAACTCGACCTCTTTTGTTTTTGTAAATATGATGAGTTCATCGTTCCTGATTCAACTTATTATGAAGAAAACATATTTGCAATGACATTTAGAGATTATAGTTACTTGTGCCATGCTTAATTAGCTCTGAGTTATAATGGTTTACCTTGCGTGCCAACATGCTATTAAAATGATTGTGATGTGGTATGATGGGATGGTATCCTCCTTTGAATGAATTGAGTGACTCGACTTGGCACATGTTCACGCATGTAGTTGAAACAAATCAACATAGCCTTCAAGATATTTATGTTCATGGTAGATTATATCCTACTCATGCTTGTACTCGGTGTAAATTAATTTTAATGCATGTTCATGGCTGTTGTCGCTCTCTCAGTTGGTCGCTTCCCAGTCTTTTACTAGCCTTCACCTGTACTAAGCGGGAATACTGCTTGTGCATCCAAACTCCATAAACCCCAAAGTTGTTCCATATGAGTCCACCATACCTTCCTATATGCGGTATCTACCTGCCGTTCCAAGTACATTTGTATGTGCCAAACTCCAAACCTTCAAATGAAATTCTGTTTTGTATGCTCGAGCAGCTCATGTTTCAACTAGGGCTGTTTGTATCTTCCGTGCTAGGTGGGTTATTCTCAAGAGGAGTGGACTCTGCTCCTCATTCACGAGAAAGGGCTGGTATCCGGGATGCCCAGTCTCATGATCAAAGCAATTCAAATTAATTAAACAAAACTCCCCCAGGGCTGTTAATAGTTGGAGGCACTCGTTGTTTCGAGCAAGCCATGGATTGATGCTTGTTGGTGGTGGGGGAGTATAAACTTTTACCATTCTGTTTGGGAACTGCCTATAATGCATGTAGTATGGAAGATATTGCCATCTCATAGTTGTTGCGTTGACAGTGAAAGTATGCCGCTCAAAATGTTATTCATCTCTATTTTTAAAATCGAGCTCTGGCACCTCTACAAATCCCTGCTTCCCTCTGCGAAGGGCCTATCTATTTACTTTTATGTTGAGTCATCACCCTCTTATTAAAAAGCACCCACTGGAGAGCACACTGTCATTTGCATTCATTACTATTGGTTTATATTGGGTATGACTTGACTGGATCTCTTTTACCATGAATTACAATGTTTAGTCAGTCCTTGATCTTTAAAGGTGCTCTGCATTTATGTTTTGCGGTCTCAGAAAGGGCTAGCGAGATACCATATTATTATGTCATATTATGATTGTTTTGAGAAAGTGTTGTCATCCGAGTTTTATTATTATTGCTCGCTAGCTGATTATGCCATTGATATGAGTAAATGTGAGACCTAAGTGTTATTGTGAGTATGGTTAGTTCATAATCTTTGCTGAAAACTTGAATGCTGGCTTTACATATTTACAACAACAAGAGCAAACAAAGTTTGTAAAAGTTTTTTCTTTATCACTTTCAGTTTATCAACTGAATTGCTTGAGGACAAGCAAAGGTTTAAGCTTGGGGGAGTTGATACATCTCCAACGTATCTACTTTTCCAAACACTTTTGCCCTTGTTTTGGACTCTAACTTGCATGATTTGAATGAAACTAACTCGGACTGACGTTGTTTTCAGCAGAACTGCCATGATGTTGTTTATTGTGCAGAAAATAAAAGTTATCGGAATGACCTAAAAATCCACGGAGATAAGTTTTGGAAAATATAAAAAATACTGGCGAAAGAATCAAGGCCAGGGGGCCCACACCCTGTCCACGAGGGTGGGGGGCGCGCCCTTCCCCTGGGTGCGCCCCCCTGTCTCATGGGCCCCCTAATGCTCCACCGACCTCAACTCCAACTCCATATATTCCATTTGGCGGAGGAAAAATCAGAGAGAAAGTCTCATCGCGTTTTACAATACGGAGCCGCCGCCAAGCCCTAATCTCTCTTGGGAGGGCTGATCTGGAGTCCGTTCGGGGCTCCAGAGAGGGGGACTCGTCGCTGTCGTCATCATCAACCATCCTCCATCACCAATTTCATGATGCTCACCGCCGTGCGTGAGTAATTCCATCGTAGGCTTGCTGGACGGTGATGGGTTGGATGAGATTTACCATGTAATCAAGTTAATTTTGTTAGGGTTTGATCCCTAGTATCCACTATGTTCTAAGATTGATGTTGCTATGACTTTGCTATGCTCAATGCTTGTCACTAGGGCCCGAGTGCCATGATCTCAGATCTGAACCTATTATGTTTTCATGAATATATGTGTGTTCTTGATCCTATCTTGCAAGTCTATAGTCACCTATTATGTGTTATGATCCGACAACCCCGAAGTGACAATAATCGGGATACTTCTCGGTGATGACCATAGTTTGAGGAGTTCATGTATTCACTATGTGCTAATGCTTTGTTCCGGTTCTCTATTAAAAGGAGGCCTTAATATCCCTTAGTTTCCACTAGGACCCCGCTGCCACGGGAGGGTAGGACAAAAGATGTCATGCAAGTTCTTTTCCATAAGCATGTATGACTATATTCGGAATACATGCCTACATTACATTGATGAACTGGAGCTAGTTCCATGTCACTCTATGTTATAGCTATTACATGAGGAATCGCATCCGACATAATTATCCGTCACTGATCCAATGCCTATGAGCTTTTCACATATTGTGCTTCGCTTATTTACTTTTCCGTTGCTACTGTTACAATTACTACAAAACCATTATCTTTACTTTTGCCACTGTTACCATTACTATCATACTACTTTGCTACTAAATACTTTGTTGCAGATACTAAGTTATCCAGGTGTGGTTGAATTGACAACTCAACTGCTAATACTTAAGAATATTCTTTGGCTCCCCTTGTGTCGAATCAATAAATTTGGGTTGAATACTCTACCCTCAAAAGCTGTTGCGATCCCCTACACTTGTGGGCTATCATTCCTCCGGTATTCGGGAGTTGCATAATCTCATAGTCCGAGGAATATGTATAAGTCATGAAGAAAGCAGTAGCAATGAAACTGTAACGATCATAATGCTAAGCTAACGGATGGGTCTTGTCCATCACATCATTCTCCTAATGATGTGATACCGTTCATCAAATGACAACACATGTATATGGTTAGGAAACATAACCATCTTTGATTAACGAGCTAGTCAAGTAGAGGCATACTAGGGACACTTTGTTTTCTCCATGTATTCACACATGTACTAAGTTTCCGGTTAATACAATTCTAGCATGAATAATAAACATTTATCATGATATAAGGAAATATAAATAACAACTTTATTATTGCCTCTAGGGCATATTTCCTTCAGTCTCCCACTTGCACTAGAGTCAATAATCTAGTTCACATCGCCATGTGATTTAACACCAATAGTTCATACCTGTGTGTGATTAACATCCATAGTTCACATCGCCATGTGACCAGCAACCAAAGGGTTTACTAGAGTCAATAATCTAGTTCACATCACTATCTGATTAACACCCAACGAGTACAAAGGTGTGATCATGTTTTGCTCATGAGAGAAGTTTAGTCAACGGGTCTGACACATTCATAGTCGTATGTATTTTGCAAATTTTTCTATGTCCACAATGCTCTGCATGGAGCTACTCTAGCTAATTGCTCCCACTTTCAATATGTATCCAGATTGAGACTTAGAGTCATCCGGATCGGTGTAAAAGCTTGCATCGATGTAACTCTTTACGACGAACTCTTTATCACCTCCATAACCGAGAAACATTTCCTTAGTCCTCTTAGGTAACTAAGGATAACTTTGACCGCTATACAGTGATCCACTCCTGGATCACTATCGTACCCCCTTGCCAAACTCATAGCAAGGCACACAACTAGTCTGGTACATAGCATGACATACTTTATAGAACCCATGATTGAGGCATAGGGAATGACTTTCATTCTCTTTCTATTTTCTGTCCTGGTCAGGCTTCGAGTCTTACTCAACTTTACACCTTGTAACACACGCAAGAACTCCTTATTTGACTGATCCATTTTGAACTCTTTCAAAATCTTGTCAAGGTATGTACTCATTGAAAAAACTTAACAAGCGTCTTGATCTATCTCTATAGATCTTGATGCCCAATATGTAAGCAGCTTCACCGAGGTCTTTCATTGAAAAACTCTTATTCAAGTATCCCTTTATGCTATCCAGAAATTCTATATCATTTCCAATCAACAATATGTCATCCACATATAATATTAGAAATGCTAAAGAGTTCCCACTCACTTTCTTGTAAATACAGGCTTCTCCAAAAGTCTGTATAAAACTATATGCTTTGATCAACTCATCAAAGCGTATATTCCAACTCTGAGATGCTTACACCAGTCTATAGATGGATCGGTGGAGCTTGCACACCTTTTTTGTACCTTTAGGATCGACAAAACCTTCTGGTTGCATCACATACAACTCTTCTTTAAGAAATATCCTATTTAAGGAATGCAGTTTTGACATCCATTTGCCAGATTTCATAAAATATGACAACTTCTAACATGATTCAGACGGATTTAAGCATCGCTATAGTTGAGAAAATCGCATTGTAGTCAACACCTTGAACTTGTCGAAAACCTTTTGTGACGAGTCGAGCTTTGTAGATAGTAACACTACTATCAGCGTCCGTCTTCCTCTTGAATATCCATTTATTTTCTATGGCTTGCCGATCATCAGGAAAGTCCGCCAAAGTCAACACTTTGTTCTCATACATGGATCCCATCTCAGATTTCATGGCCTCAAGCCATTTCGCGGAATCTGGGCTCATCATCGCTTCCTCATAGTTCATAGGTTCATCATGGTCTAGTAACATGAATTCCAAAATAGTATTACCATACCACTCTGGTGCAGACCGTACTCTGGTTGACCTACGAGGTTCGGTAGTAACTTGATCTAAAGTTTCATGATCATCATCATTAGCTTCCTCACTAATTGGTGTAGGAATCACTGGAACTGATTTCTGTGATGAACTACTTTCCAATTCGGGAGAAGGTACAATTACCTCATCAAGTTCTACTTTCCTCCCACTCACTTCTTTCGAGAGAAACTCCTTTTCTAGAAAGGATCCATTCTTAGCAACGAATATCTTGCCTTCGGATCTGTGATAGAAGGTGTACCCAACAATTCCCTTTGGGTATCCTATGAAGATGCATTTCTCCGATTTGGGTTCGAGCTTATCAGGTTGAAGCTTTTCACATAACCATTGCAGCCCCAAACTTTAAGAAACGACAACTTTGGTTTCTTGCCAAACCACAGTTCATAAGGCGTCGTCTCAACGAATTTTGATGGTGCCTTGTTTAAAGTGAATGCAGCTGTCTCTAATGCATAACCCCAAAACGATAATGGTAAACCGGTAAGAGACATCATGGATCACACCATATCCAATAAAGTGCAGTTACAACGTTCGGACACACCATTGTGTTGTGGTGTTCCAAGTGGCGTGAGCTGTGAAACTATTCCACGTTGTTTTTAAATGAAGGCCAAACTCGTAACTCAAATATTCTCCTCCACGATCAGATCGTAGAAACTTTATTTTCTCTGTACAATGATTCTCCACTTCACTCTGAAATTCTTTGAACTTTTCAAATGTTTCAGACTTGTGTTTCATTAAGTAGATATACCCATATCTACTCAAATCACCTGCGAAGGTCAGAAAATAATGATACCTGCCACGAGCCTCAACACTCATCGGACCGCATACATCGGTATGTATTATTTCCAATAAGTCAGTAGCTCGTTCCATTATTCCGGAGAACGGAGTTTTAGTCATCTTGCCCATAAGGCACGGTTCGCAAGTATCAAATGATTCATAATCAAGTGATTCCAAAAGCCCATCAGCATGGAGTTTCTTCATGTGCTTTACACCAATATGACCTAAACGGCAGTGCCACAAGTATGTTGCACTATCATTATCAACTTTGCATCTTTTGGCATCAATATTATGAATATGTGTATCACTACGATCGAGATTCAATAAACCATTAACATTGTGTGTATGACCATAGAAGGTTTTATTCATGTAAATAGAATAACAATTATTCTGTTTTAAAATCGTATTGCAATAAACATGATCTAACATATTCATGATTTAACACAAACACCAAATAACATTTATTTAGTTTCAACTCTAATCCCGAAAGTATAGGGGGTGTGCGATGATGATCATATCAATCTTGGAACCACTTCCAACATACATCGTCACTTCACCCTCACCTAGTCTCTATATATTCTGCAACTCGTGTTTCAAGTTACTAATCTTAGCAACTGAACAAGTATCAAATACCCAGGGGCTACTATGAACACAAGTAAGGTACACATCAATAACCTGTATATCAAATATACCTTTGTTCACTTTGCCATCCTTCTTATCCGCCAAATGTTTGGGGCAGTTCCGCTTCTAGTGACCATTTCCTTTGTAGTAGAGGCACTCAGTTTCAGGCTTGGGCCCAGCTTTGGGTTTCTTCACGGGAGTGACAACTTCCTTGCCATTCTTCTTGAAGTTCCCTTTCTTTCCCTTTGCCTTTTTTCTTGAAACTAGTGATCTTGTTCAATCATCAACACTTGATGCTTTTTCTTGATTTCTACCTTTGTTGATTTCAGCATCACGAAGAGCTCGGGAATCGCTTTTGTCATCCCTTTCATATTATAGTTCATCGTAAAGTTCTAGTAACTTGGTGATGGTGACTAGAGAACTCTGTCAATCACTATCTTATCTAGAAGATTAACTCCCACTTGATTCAAGCGATTGTAGTACCCAGACAATCTGAGCACATGCTCACTGCTTGAGCTATTCTCCTCCATCTTTTAGCTTTAGAACTTGTTGGAGACTTCATATCTCTCAACTCGGGAATTTACTTGAAAGATTAACTTCAACTCCTGGAACATATCATATGGTCCATGACGTTCAAAACGTCTTTGAAGTCCCGATTCTAAGACGTAAAGCATGGTGCACTAAACTATCAAGTAGTCATCATACTGAGCTAGCCAAACGTACATAACGTCTGCATCTGCTCCTGCAATAGGTGTGTCACCTAGTGGTGCATCAAGGACATAATTCTTCTGTGCAGCAATGAGGATAAACCTCAGATCACGGACCCAGTCTGCATCATTGCTACTATCATCTTTCAACTTAGTTTTCTCTAGGAACATATAAAAACATAGGGAAGCTACAACGCGAGCTATTGATCTACAACATAATTTGCAAAATACTATCAGGACTAAGTTCATGATAAATTAAAGTTCAATTAATCATATTACTTAAGAACTCCCACTTAGATGGACATCCCCCTAGTCATCTAAATGATCACGTGATCCATGTCAACTAAACCATGTCCAATCATCATGTGAGATGGAGTAGTTTTCAATGGTGAACATCTCTATGTTGACCATATCTACTATATGATTCATGCTCGACCTTTCGGTCTCCATTGTTCCGAGGCCATATCTACATATGCTAGGCTCATCAAGTTTAACCCAAGTATTCTGCATGTGCAAAACTGGCTTGCACCCGTTGTATGTGAACGTAGAGCCTATTGTCGGTGTCAAAACCGGCGAATCTCGGGTAGGGGGTCCTGATCTGTGCATCAAGGCTGATGGTAATAGGAAGCGAGGGACACAGATGTTTACCCAGGTTCGGGCCCTCTCGATGGAGGTAAAACCCTACTTCCTGCTTGATTAATATTGATGATATGGGTAGTACAAGAGTAGATCTACCACGAGATCGTAGAGGCTAAACCCTAAGAGCTATCCTATGATGGTATGATTGTAATTGTGATCGGCCTTCTAAGGACCAACCTCTCCGGTTTATATAGACACCGGAGAGGGCTAGGGTTTACATGGAGTCGGTTACAAGGAAGGAAATATAATATCCGGATCGCCAAGCTTGCCTTCCACGCAAAGGAGAGTCCCATCTGGACACTGGCCGAAGTCTTGAGTCTTGTATCTTCACGCTTCAATAGTCCGTACGTTGTACACAGTCCGGCTGTCCGGATACCCCCTAATCCAGGACTCTCTCAGTAGCCCCTGAACCAGGCTTCAATGACGATGAGTCCGGCGCGCAGTATCGTCTTCGGCATTGCAAGGCGGGTTCCTTCTCTGAATACTCCAAAGTAGTCATCGAACACTTAGACCGTGTCCGGATCTGCGAGATGATGTTTCACAAATGCAATCTGCTGACAACTTTTTCTGATGACGTGACATGTTATTACGGTCGGATCATTATTCGATCCGTTTTCCCACAACCAGCTACAACGCATATTGCGAGGCGGTTTCTTTGACATGTCTTGTCAAAGCAGAGATCGTGTCCCCTTATCACGGGATTCTCATCAATACGGGTATGGGTAATCTCACCACGCCATTAATCGTGGTGCTTGGGATACAAGCGATTCTCAACGGGCAAGTGGGGAGGCGCACCGCTCTCGGCTCCTCTATAAAGGGATAAGATTTCCCCATTTTCACCCACGCCTTCTTCCTCCTTTGCCCACTCTTGCCCCCTCGAGCTCCAGCGCCCAAGCCCAAATCTTCTCCGCACAGCTAAACATGTCCGGAGCAGGAGGCAAGTGGGTGGCTTCCACCGTCAAGGAGAAGCACATCGCGAATCTTCGGGCGGCCGGATATTTGGCCGCGGACATAGCGCACCGGCTACCGGACGCCGGGCAGGTCATTCCGACCCCAAGACCCCACGAGAGGGTCGTATTCGTCACCCACTTCGTCCGTGGACTGGGATTTCCACTCCATCACTTCGTCCGCGGGATCATGTTCTACTACGGGCTAGATTTCCATGATCTAGCCCCAAATTTCGTCCTCAACATCTCGGCGTTCATCGTCGTATGCGAGGCCTTCCTACGCATCCGGCCTCACTGCAGCTTATGGCTGCAAACTTTCTGCGTGAAGCCGAAGGTTGTAAGCGGCCAACAAGCAGAGTGCGGAGGGGCCATGGTGGGCAGAATGCCCAACATCACATGGCTCGACGACTCCTTTGTGGAGACCGTAAAAGGATGGCAATCGGGGTGTTTCTACATCACAGAGCCGCGCGGCGCCAACTGGGCGGCGGCCCCCAAATTCAGATCCGGAGCCCCCATGCAGCTCACCTCCTGGGAAAGGAAGGGCCTGTCCTGGGGCGATTCTACGGAACTGACCGGACTCCAGACATGCATCAAAAGCATGAAGGACAAGAACATCAAGCTTGTCAACGTGATCCAGGTCATGCTCGTTCGCCGGATCCTGCCCTGCCAGAGGCGGGCAGTCAATCTGTGGGAGTTCATCCCAACCGAACACCGGACGCTCCTGAAGCTCTACGACATGACGCACAAAGGCGCATGGAAGGTGCTATTCAAGGCCTATGAAGTACCCCCTCCCATATCCGAGGACCGCGGACTTCACGCCGCGCGGGCTCCTAGTCAGGTGAGTTCTCAGACTGCCACCGGACCCGGTTATTTTCAATATATTCATGGGAGAGCCTTAAGTAATTATGCATGTTTGCTACAGGATTATGTGGAGACAACGGAGCAGGTTTACTGTCCGGCTCCGCTGCCAGAAGGCCCAGCTGATGCTCTCCTGACAGAGATGTTGGTCCCGGCACCGTACAAGGTGCCGGAGAAGAAGGCCGAGCAGAAGGCCCCTGGGATCCGAAAGGGTCTCCGGCGTAAGGTTGTGCCGGAAGCCTCGTCCGAAGACAATGAGGCGGACTCCTCTCATGAAGGGGAGGAGGAAGAAGAAGAAGACGCCCCATCCGAAGAGGATGAGGGGCCCGGGGAAGCAGACCGGGGGGCCGGAAAAGGCCCTCGGCGCAGGGCCGTCACTCCCCTGTCGTCTGATGACGACGAGACGGATTCCTCCCGCGGAGGCGGGGGGAATCAGGAAGAGATTATACCTCCCCCCACAATGGGGGGGAGAAGAAGAGGAAAGCCGCCACGAGAGGGGAGGCTGGGGCATCCAATAAGGGGAAGGGGCCCCTTCCAGACTACTCCGCCACGGTCGCTCTCAGCGAGGAGGGGTGGCTGTCGAGGGGGAAGCCCTCAGTGCAATCATAAGTGTCCGCACCCCGTCAAAACTTCACTCTATAGCTTTTGTTTAACGTCGAACATACGTGCAGTCCGGCCAGGGATCACCCCGAGGTATCTTCCTCCGGGTCCCTGAGCGATTCGGAGATGAATTCGCTTCCAACAGCCACTACACCTCAACCCGCGGATGACACAGAGGTGTTGTCCCAAAGGCTCCCAGAGAGGGGGAGGTGACTCTGGAGACGCCCCGAGGCAGGGTCCCAGACGTCGGACACGCGGGGTTCAAGATCCCCGCGAATCGTGTCGATGAGAGCCATGTCCAACCGGGCTCTCAACCGAACACAATTCCGGAACCTTCGATGGTTCCGGACTCAGGCGGGCGACCCCTCGTTAGGGAGGGCGAGCCGTCTGTGTCGCGGACTTCCGTTGCGCATGAGGCGCCGGATTGTCTGCTGGAAGCGCTTCGCGGCGCTTCCATGGATGAAGAGCACCGTACTCTTATTTGTACGGTGATTCTGAAGGTTTCGTCCGCCAAAAGCGGACTAACCGAAGCTTGCACCAGCCTCCTAACAGGCTTTGAGGTAAGTAATAAATATGTGCAAAATTACCACCCGATAGGTAGTAGCCCCTGATACTCTGTTTGGTGTTCGGAAAGAAACCAAATGGAGGGTCCATTATAATCCGCAGGAGTCTAATGATAAGTATTGTTGTGAATAAGCAGCTTGTGCTGCTTGCTGCTGCTTGTACTGCTGAGGTTGCCAAACTGAAACGGGACCTGGAGCAGGCGCAGGGAGAGCTCGACCTCACGAAGAGGCAGCTCTAAGAGAACAAGGGTAAGTGATTCCCTCTCTTATGCATTTGAGGATACTCAAAATTGGTGAGTCTAACACCTAAGTGTTATGACTGTGTAACAGGGGCCACCGCCAAAGTGGCGTCCCTGAAGAAGGCGCTGTCCGAGGCCGAAGACAAGGCGGCCTCGGAATGTAAGAAGCGCGAAAAGCAAAGTGCTAGGGTGGGCGAGGTACAACAAGAGCTCTGGGACCTCGGCTAGAAGTGCGGGTCCATGGAGCATGAGCTGAAGGTGAAAGAGGCCGAGCTTGCAAAGGCCCTTGTAAATTTGAAAGACTCCAAGGCCGAAGCCAGGAAAGCACAGCAGGAGATCCAAGAGGCCAAAAAGATAGCAGCGGGTAAGAAGTTCTTTATGCAAAGCAAACATGTGGAGGAGGCGTTTCTTTTACTTACTCGAATTCGGAGCTCTCTAGGGGCATTTGCAGATCTGCCACGCAGCGTATCAAACGCTGCGGAGTTGTACCGTGCCCAGGAGGGAAGCTCAACGGAGAAGCTGTTCTGGTCCCAGTCTGATGGGGCCGAACATCCGATGCCTCTGAGCGACCAACTGAAGCAGTTGGTCGAACTCCACAGGGCGGCCGAACTGGCTATGAAAGGTTTCATAGTCCGGATGTGGCCTGGTGAGCTCATGCCCAGTAGCTACTTTGGCCTGATCAAGCGGATGGTGGTGTTGGAAATATGCCCTAGAGGCAATAATAAAAGTATTATTATATTTCATTGTTCATGATAATTGTCTTTTGTTCATGCTATAACTGTATTATCCGGAAATCGTAATACACGTGTGAACACATAGACCACAATATGTCCCTAGTGAGCCTCTAGTTGACTAGCTCGTTGTGATCAACAGATAGTCATGGTTTCCTGGCTATGGACATTGGATGTCGTTGATAACGGGATCACATCATTAGGAGAATGATGTGATGGACAAGACCCAATCCTAAGCATAGCATAAAGATCGAGTAGTTCGTTTGCTAGAGCTTTTCCAATGTCAAGTATCTCTTCCTTCGACCATGAGATCGTGTAACTCCCGGATACCGTAGGAGTGCTTTGGGTGTATCAAATATCACAACGTAACTGGGTGACTATCAAGGTGCACTACAGGTATCTCCGAAAGTGTATGTTGGGTTGACACGGATCGAGACTGGGATTTGTCACTCCGTATGACGGAGAGGTATCTCTGGGCCCACTCGGTAATGCATCATCATAATGAGCTCAAAGTGACCAAGTGGTTGGTCACGGGATCATGCATTACGGTACGAGTAAAGTGACTTGCCGGTAACGAGACTAAACAAGGTATTGGGATACCGACGATCGAGTCTCGGGCAAGTAACGTACCGATTGACAAAGGGAATTGTATACGGGGTTTTGATCGAATCCTCGACATCGTGGTTCAACTGATGAAATCATCGTGGAACATGTGGGAGCCAACATGGGTATCCAGATCCCGCTGTTGGTTATTGACCGGAGAGTGGTCTCGGTCATGTCTGCATGTCTCCCGAACCCGTAGGGTCTACACACTTAAGGTTCGGTGACGCTAGGGTTATTAGGAAGACTAGTATGTGACTACCAAATGTTGTTCGGAGTCCCGGATGAGATCCCGGACATCACGAGGAGTTTCGGAATGGTCCGGAGGTGAAGTTTTATATATGGGAAGTTGTCATACGGACACCGGAAAGTTTCGGGGGCTTATCGGTATTGTACCGGGGTCACCGGAGAGGTTCCGGGGGTCCACCGGGAGGGGACACCCCTCCCGGAGGGCCACATGGGCCGCAAAGGGGAGGGAGCCAGCCCCTGGAGGGCTGGGCGCGCCCCCCACCTTGGGCCCATGCGCCTAGTTGGGGGGAAACCCTAAGGGGGGCGCCCCCCTTGCTTGGGGGGCAAGTCCCCCCTCCCTGGCCGCCGCCCCCCCCTCTAGATCCCATCTAGAGGGGTCGGCCCCCCTTGCCCCTTCCCCTATAAATAGAGGGGTGAGGGGAGGGCTGCTGTACACACATCCAAGGCGCAGCCCCTCCCCTCCCCAACACATCTCCTCCTCCGTTACGTGCTTGCGAAGCCCTGTCGGAGTACTGCTGCACCAACACCACCACGCCGTCGTGCTGCCGTTGGAGCAATCTTCCTCAACCTCTCTTTCCCCCTTGCTAGATCAAGAAGGAGGAGACGTCTCCCGTCCCGTACGTGTGTTGAACGCGGAGGTGCTGTCCGTTCAGCACTTGGACATCGGTGATCTGAATCACGTCGAGTACGACTCCATCATCACCATCCCCTTGAACGCTTCTGCACTCGATCTACAAGTGGTATGTAGATGCAAACTCACTCCCTTGACTTGTTGCTTAGATGAACTCATAGATGGATCTTGGTGAAACCGTAGGAAAAATTTTAATTTTCTGCAACGTTCCCCAACAATGGCATCATGAGCTAGGTCTATGCGTAGTTCTCTAATGCACGAGTAGAACACAATTTTGTTGTGGGTGTGGATCTTGTCAACTTGCTTGCCACTACTAGTCTTTTCTTGCTTCAGCGGTATTGTGGGATGAAGTGGCCCGGACCAACCTTACACGTACGCTTACGTGAGACTGGTTCCACCGATTGACATGCACTAGTTGCATAAGGTGGTTGGCGGATGTCTGTCTCTCCCACTTTAGTTGAAGCGGATTCGATGAAAAGGGTCCTTATGAAGGGTAAATAGAAGTTGAAAAAATCACGTTGTGGTTATTCGTAGGTAAGAAAACGTTCTTGCTAGAACCCAATTGCAGCCACGTAAAAGATGCAACAACAATTAGAGGACGTCTAACTTGTTTTTGCAGCGATTGTTCATGTGATGTGATATGGCCAGAAGTTGTGATGAATGATGAATTGTGATGTATGATATCATGTTCTTGTAATAGGATTCACGACTTGCATGTCGATGAGTATGAAAACCGGCAGGAGCCATAGGAGTTGTCTTTATTTTTGTATGACCTGCGTGTCATTGAAGAACGCCATGTAAACTGCTTTACTTTATTGCTAAACGCGTTAGCCATAGAAGTAGAAGTAGTCGTTGGCGTGACAACTTCATGAAGACACGATGATGGAGATCATGATGATGGAGATCATGGTGTCATGCCGGTGACAAGATGATCATGGAGCCCCGAAGATGGAGATCAATTGAGCTATATGATATTGGCCATATCATGTCACAACTATATAATTGCATGTGATGTTTATTATGTTTATGCATCTTGTTTACTTAGGACGACGGTAGTAAAGATGATCCCTTACAACAATTTCAAGAAGTGTTCTCCCCTAACTGTGCACCGTTGCTACAGTTCGTCGTTTCGAAGCACCACGTGATGATCGGGTGTGATAGATCCTTACGTTCACATAAAACGGGTGTAAGACAGTTTTACACATGCAAAACACTTAGGGTTAACTTGACGAGCCTAGCATGTACAGACATGGCCTCGGAACACGGAGACCGAAAGGTCGAACATGAGTCGTATGGAAGATACGATCAACATGAAGATGTTCACTGACGATGACTAGTCCGTCTCACGTGATGATCGGACACGGGCTAGTCGACTCGGATCGTGTAACACTTAGATGACTAGAGGGATGTCTAATCTGAGTGGGAGTTCATAATTTGATTAGATGAACTTAATTATCATGAACTTAGTCTAAAACCTTTGCAAATATGTCTTGTAGATCAAATGGCCAACGCTCATGTCAACATGAACTTCAACGCGTTCCTAGAGAAAACCAAGCTGAAAGATGATGGCATCAACTATACGGACTGGGTCCGGAACCTGAGGATCATCCTCATAGCTGCCAGGAAACAATATGTCCTAGAAGGACCACTAGGTGACGCTCCCGTCCCAGAGAACCAAGACGTTATGAACGCTTGGCAGTCTCGTGCTGATGATTACTCCCTCGTTTAGTGCGGCATGCTTTACAGCTTAGAACCGGGGCTCCAAAAGCGTTTTGAGCATCACGGAGCATATGAGATGTTCGAAGAGCTAAAACTGGTTTTTCAAGCTCATGCCCGGGTCGAGAGATATGATGTCTCTGACAAGTTCTACAGTTGTAAGATGGAGGAAAACAGTTCTGTCAGTGAGCACATACTCAAGATGTCTGGGTTGCACAACCGTATGACCCAGCTGAATATTAACCTCCCTGATGAGGCGGTCATTGACAGAATCCTCCAGTCGCTCCCACCAAGCTACAAGAGCTTTGTGATGAACACATGCAGGGGATGGTGAAGACCATTCTTGAAGTGTTCTCAATGCTGAAGTCAGCAGAGGCTGAAATCAAGAAAGAACATCAAGTGTTGATGGTCAATAAGACCACTAAGTTCAAGAAGGGCAAGGGCAAGAAGAACTTCAAGAAGGACGACAAGGATGTTGCCGCGCCCGGTAAGCCAGTTGCCGGGAAGAAGTCAAGGAATGGACCCAAGCCTGAGATTGAGTGCTTTTATTGCAAGGGGAAGGGTCACTGGAAGCGGAACTGCCCCAAATACTTAGCGGATAAGAAGGCCGGCAACACCAAAGGTATATTTGATATACATGTAATTGATGTGTACCTTACCAGTACTCGTAGTAACTCCTGGGTATTTGATACCGGTGCCGTTGCTCATATTTGTAACTCACAGCAGGAGCTGCGGAATAAACGGAGACTCGCGAAGGACGAGGTGACGATGCGCGTCGGGAATGGTTCCAGAGTCGATGTGATCGCCGTCGGCACGCTGCCTCTACATTTACCTACGGGATTAGTTTTGAACCTTAATAATTGTTATTTAGTGCCAAGTTTGAGCATGAACATTGTATCAAGATCTCGTTTAATACGAGATGGCTACTCATTTAAATCCGAGAATAATGGTTGTTCTATTTATATGAGAGATATGTTTTATGGTCATGCTCCGATGGTCAATGGTTTATTCTTAATGAATCTCGAGCGTAATATTACACATATTCATAGTGTGAATGCCAAAAGATGTAAAGTTGATAACGGTAGTCCCACATACTTGTGGCACTGCCGCCTTGGTCACATTGGTGCAAGCGCATGAAGAAGCTCCATGCTGATGGACTTTTAGAGTCTCTTGATTATGAATCGTTTGACACATGCGAACCATGCCTCATGGGCAAAATGACCAAGACTCCGTTCTTCGGAACAATGGAGCGAGCAACCAACTTGTTGGAAATCATACATACCGATGTGTGCGGTCCAATGAGCGTTGAGGCTCGCGGAGGATATTGTTATGTTCTCATTCTCACTGATGACTTGAGTAGATATGGGTATGTCTACTTGATGAAACACAAGTCTGAGACCTTTGAAAAGTTCAAGGAATTTCAGAATGAGGTAGAGAATCAACGTGACCAAAAGATAAAGTTCCTACGATCAGATCGTGGAGGAGAATACTTAAGTCACGAATTTGGTACACACTTATGTCGTGGGAAAATGAGCACCTATGGGGCAGGGCCCCTTTTCGGTCCGGCAGGGAGCGGAGGGCGCACAAAGAGCAGATCGAGGTCGAGCACGCGAGGGATTTTACCCAGCTTCGGAGCTCTCCGGAGAGATAAAACTCCTACTGCTGCTTTGTGTTTGTAGTTGTTCTTGCTTGAGAGCGTGGGTATCTGTAGTCTCGAATGAGTCGAACCCCTTCTACGTGCACATGGGCCTCCTTTTTATAGTCTAAAGGGGTCACCGACAGGTGGCAACGTAGAGAGAGGGGTAAAAAAGTAAAAACGCGGGTTGGTACAACCGCTATCAATAGTGCCCCCTACCTAACTCTGACGGCAGGGGACAAGGGCATTTAATGCCTGTCCGGTCGCCCAAACAGTGTAGGAAATGACCGTTAAGGGCGCCACCGATCGCCACGATGGCCTTCTCGTCATCTCCATCGCCACCTCGCACCGCATGGCTGCACAACTACCCGCCACGTACACCAGGAGCGATCCTGCGGCGACACGTCGTCGGGTGAGCTGGAGCGTGGGCGCAGAGTGGTGGCTTCGCCGCGGCAAGTGCCTTGCCGCGGTCTCTGTCTTGTCGCACCCGCAAGCTTGCCGCTCGTCGGGTCTTGCCGGGACGCGCAGTGCGTCGCGGCAAGTTTTCTGAAGTGCCTTGGTTGGCCTTCCCGGCAAGCTCCTCTTGCCGGGGTCTTGTCCTTCCCGGCAAGCTTCTCTTGCCGGGGCCTTGTCTTCTCGGTTAACACTTTGTTCTTGAATGGCAGTAATATGAATAGTGAAGGGTCTTGGCGGACGCCCGGCAAGCCTTGCCGCGGGACGCTGCGACTGCCCGTGCACAAGTTCGGGGTACTAAGGTACCCCTACTTTAGTACACCGACAGGAGCCCCCGGGCCTGGGCCATACACGGTGCCGAGCGCTGTTGGGCCAGGCCCAAAACAGGGCACGGGCACGCGCGGCCTGGGTCCAAACCAAATCCACTCCGTATCCACTGCGTCCTCTCTTTCATGTTTTTCATCCTCTATGGACTGTACCTGAGTGGGATGTTTTTTAATGAAAAGGGGATGCTTGCTATGTTATATCCTTTACTCAATTCCATCCCTTGTATGTTTTTACCCTACGCTTTTAGGGAACTTGCCGGTGGGAACACGCTTGCCGCGAGCGCTGAGTGCGGAACATCAGCAGCCTGCCGGCGGTGTTGCTTCCGGCAAGAAACCTTGTCGGGGCTAGTTGCAGCACACTTTCATTGTTGAGCGGACTCGAAACAAATTAAGGGCACAACTTAGCCACGATTCGATTCCTCCGCGCACAGGTTTTCCATACAAGGCACGGTCGTTCAAGGAGTATAACTTAAAAAATTTAAAACTGACTGTGTTCAGATTTTGACAACTTAGCTTTTCTGTCGTCTGTGTCCCGGCAAGGCTGTACTTCTTTGAACGACGCCATATCCACTTCATTATCTTCTCCTTCTCGAAGCTTCTAGCATTAACTTTGCGGCTATGGTAGCGGCACAAAGCTTGCTGGTAGCAAGCAGCTCGTACCGCAGCCTGAAGACGATCGTCCTCGAGGAGCAGCGCGTCATCTTGCCGCAGCTGCTCTTGCTCTAGCTCATCATAAGCGAGCACTCGAGGCGATCCGTATACGAGTTCTGTGGGGAGAACTGCCTCTGCTCCGTAGACAAGAGCAAAAGGTGTCTGGACTCCGAAGCGGCAAACAATTGACCTGAAGAACTTGACTGCTGACTGTGCTGTCACCTTCCTCACTGCTTCCACCTCCGGCCACTTCGTGAACTTGTCGATCGCCACGTACAAGTACTCGAAGCCCCCGATAGCTCGGGGAAAGGGGCCGAGAATGTCGAGCCCCCAGACCAAAAATGGCCAGGATAAAGGGATTGTTTGGAGAGCTTGAGCTGGTTGATGCATTTGTTTGGAGTGGAACTGGCACGCACACTTGGTTACTTGTGCAGTTGCATCCTGGAGGGCTGTCGGCCAAAAGAAACCTTGCCGGAAAGCTTTGCCGGCAAGTGCTCCTGCGCCAATGTGGTGACCACATATGCCTCCGTGTATCTCCGCCAACAGCTCTTGTCCTTCTTCCCGGGAAATGCACTTCAATTTCACTCCGTTGAATCTTTTTCTGTACAGTATGTCATCGACAAACTGATACGTACTTGATTGCCGGGCTACTTTTCCTGCTTCTTCTTGCTCTTCGGGAAGTTCTCCTGTTTGAAGGAAATGGACGATCTGCTGTGCCCACGTCGGAGCTTGTGGCTCGACAACAAGGACTAAAGGCGCAAATGCTGCTGCGGGAACATCTGCTTCCACGGCAAGAATCTCCGATTCAGCCGGAGCTTGATGTTCCCCGGCAAGCTCGCCGGAGCGAAACTTGTCGGGAGCGTCTGCTTCAACGAAACAAACCCTAGGGCTTGTTGGAGCAGACTGCTCCTCAGCACTTTCTGGGTTGATCCTGGGGACCTTCTTGGCGGCGGCTTTGGGGAGCTCTGCCAGAAAGTAGTCGCCAGTAACCAACTTTCTCTTTTTGCTTTGTCCAGTTGATGATGTCACAGATGGTTGAGTCAGCTTGAGCACAAAAATCCCTGGTTCCACAGGCAACTTAAGTGCGGCACATTTTGACAAGCCATCTGCAATGTCGTTTTGAGCTCTTGGAACATGTTCCATCTGTAGGCCATCAAAATGCTCTTCCAGCTTCCTCACTTCATCAATGTAGGCTTCCACCAGCGGACTTTGATAATCTTTGTTGACTTGGCGGACGACAAGCTGTGAGTCACCCCTGACAATGAGCTTCTTGATCCCAAGGTCTGCCGCGATCCTGAGTCCGGCAAGCAAGCCTTCATATTCTGTAGTATTGTTTGTTGCTTGCTCCTTGGGAAAGTGCATTTGGATCACGTACTTGAGGTGCTCTCCAGTGGGTGCGACGAGTAACACATCCGCACCGGCGCCTTGCAGCGAGAAGGCACCATCAAAGTACATGAACCATTCCTTGTTCACTTCCTTGACGGGGATGCTCTTCTCCGGAGTTTCTTCATCGGGTGTCGGCATCCATTCGGCTATGAATTCTGCCAATGCTCGGCTCTGAATAGTTGAAGTACTTTCAAACTTGAGGCCAAAGCTTGACAGTTCCAGTGCCCACTCGACAATCCTGCCTGTTGCTTCTGGATTTTGCAATATCCTCTTCAATGGAAAGCGAGTGACAACTGTGATCTCGTGTGCTTGAAAATAATGGCGCAGCTTCCTCAAGGCCATGAGAAGGCCGAAAAGCAACTTTTGCACTCCAGAGTATCTTGATCTAGCCCCCTATAGAAGAGAACTGACAAAATAAACTGGGCGCTGCACCATCTTCTTCTGTTTCTCTGCCTGTGGTTGCACAGATTCATCCTTGTCGGGACCAGAGCTTGACGGAGAAGCCCCCTGCTTGTCGCTGGACTCGCTTGCCGCGGCTGCTGGCTCATCATCTGCCTCCCTCTCCGCTACTAACGCAGCACTGACCACTTGATTGGTTGCCACTAGATACAGCAGCAATTTCTCTTGTGGTTTAGGTGCGACAAGTATCGGAGTAGAGGACAGGTATCTCTTCAAGTCCTGTAGTGCAGCCTCCGCTTCCGGAGTCCATTTCATTGGACCTGCCTTTTTCAAAATTTTGAAAAATGGCAGGGCGCGCTCAGCAGACTTAGAGATGAACCTACTGAGAGCAGCAACGCAGCCGGCAAGCCTTCGCACATCCTTGACGCGCTTCGGGGCTTCAATCTGCTCGATAGCCTTAATCTTGTCGGGGTTGGCTTCAATCCCCCTCTGGGACACAAAGAACCCGAGAAGCTTGCCGGAAGGAACTCCAAACACGCACTTCTCGGGGTTCAACTTGAGGTTGACCTTGCGCAGATTTGCAAAAGTTTCCTCCAAATCTTGAACCAAAGTTTCTCTGTCTTTGCTCTTGACCACTATATCATCCATGTATGCTTCTACATTCCTGTGCAGCTGTGGCTCAAAAGCATTACCGACTACTCTTGCAAACGTCGAACCAGCATTCTTTAGTCCGAAAGGCATTCGTACAAAGCAGTACGTGCCACATGGAGTAATGAATGCGGTTTTCTCTTCATCCTCTTCTGCCATGAAGATCTGGTGATATCCTGAGTATGCATCAAGAAATGAAAGCTATCACATCCTGCCGTGGAGTCGACAATCTGGTCAATGCGCGGCAAGGGAAATGGATCTTTGGGACGAGCTTTATTAACATCCGTAAAGTCAATACAAAGCCTCCACTTCCCGTTCGCCTTGCGCACGACTACTGGATTGGCTAACCACGTTGGATGGAGTACTCCTCGGACGAGGCCTGCTGCTTCCAACTTCTTGATCTCTTCTGCTATGAACTCTTGGTGTTCCACCGCTTGCTTCCTGACTCTCTGCTTGACGGGCCGCGCGTGAGGACAGACGGCAAGGTGGTGCTCAATTACTTTCCTGGGAACACCGGGGATGTCAGATGGTTGCCATGAAAACACATCAACATTCGCCCGCAGGAAAGCAACGAGCGCGCTTTCCTATTTAGGGTCAAGCGTGGCACTGATGGTGAAGGTACCACCAGTGCCGTCCTCCTTGGCGGCTACTTTCTTGGTTTCTGGTGCGGCTGTCTTCGCCTTCTTACACTTGCCGGTGGAGCTCGATGGTGCGTCCTCGACGGTAGCGCAGCACTCCGAAGAGGTGCGCTTGCCGGAGTGGGCATCAGAGCTACTCTTGCCAGACTTGGTCTTCTTCTTCCCCCCGGGAGCTTCAGCGGCAAGTGGTTTGCGCTCTGCTACGACTGCTGCTTCCCGGTAGATCTTGTCGGTACAGATAAGTGCATCCTTCTTGTCGCCTTGGACCGAAATGACGCTTATCGGACCAGGCATCTTGAGCACATTGTAGGCGTAGTGAGAGGCTGCCATGAACTTGGCAAGCGCCGGACGGCCGAGTATCCCATTGTAGGGCAATGGAAAATCAGCAACGTCAAATGTGACTCTCTCTGTCCTGAAATTCAGCTCGCTGCCAAACGTTACTGGCAGTGTGATCTTCCCCTTAGGCTTGCTCCTTCCCGGGTTGATTCCTTGAAAGGTACCAGTTTCTTCGAGCTCGCTGTCGGGGATCTGGAGCTTGTTGAGTACCGCGGAAGAGATCAGATTCAGGCCGGCCCCGCGATCAACCAACATCTTTGTGACCTTGAGGTTGCGGATGGTTGGCGAACCCAACATCGGCAAGCACCCGACCGCAGTGACACGATCAGGGTGATCCTCAACATCAAAGACGATGGGCGTGCTGGACCACTTCAGGGGTTTGCGCGACTCGACAGATGGTTCTGCTGCATTCACCTCCCGCACCCACTGTTTGAGTTGATGGTGCGAGGTGTGCAGAGAAGCACCACCGTCAACGCACAAAACCTCCGTCGCCTTCAGAAAATCTTGGTCATCGGTCTCATCCTCATCCATCTCATAATCTTCGTCTTCATCTTCGTCCTTGTCGCGGCCGCGGGGAGGCCTATCTCCTTGCCGCTGCTTGGCCTTGCCGCGACGGCCTCCCCGGGTGGGACGCTTCTTGCCGGATCCTCCGCCACCTTCTTGGGCCTTCTCCTTGTCGCGGCGCTCGTATTTAGCCTTCTGTAGGTCCGCCATCTGCTCAACTTTCTTGCAGGCTTGGAGGTCATGGCCCTTGGTGCGGTGGATCTTGCAGTACTGCTTACCGGAGCCGTCCTGCTTGTCAGCGGCCACCACAGCCTCACCGGAGTCACCAGCTTTGGCCTTGTCGGCGCCGCCTCCGTTGCCGGACTGCTCAACAACTAGCACATCCTTAGCCTTTCTCTTTCTGTTATTCCGCCTCCGGTTCTTCTTTGCCGGAGGGGCGTCCCCACTGTCAGATCCTTCTGCTCCCACATTCTCTCCGGGGAGTTTCCTCCCTTCTTCAGCTCGTGCACACTTGCCGGCCAGAGCATATAGCTCGCTGACATCTCTGATCTTGCACATCGCCATCTCCTGCCTCATCCTGCGGTTACGACGTTCTGATGGAACGCGCTGATAACCGCGGCAGGGTGGACGTCTGGGATGTTGCGCTGCACTTGGCTGAATCTCTGTATGTACTTGCGCAGGGGTTCTCCTTCTTTCTGGGCGAGCAGATGAAGATCGCTCTCCTGACCATGGGGTTTGTGGCCGCCTGTGAAGGCACCGACAAACTGATGGCACAGGTCCGCCCACGAAGAGATGGAGTTGTCCGGCAAGTGCATGAGCCAAGATCTGACGTTGGGCTTGAGCACCAGCGGGAAGTAGTTGGCGAGGATCTTCTCGTCGCGCCCCCCGGCAGCCTGCACCGTGATGGTGTAGACGCTGAGGAACTCCGACGGATGTATCCTGCCATCGTACTTCTCGGGTACGTCTGGCTTGAAGTTCTTGGTACTAGGCCACTGGACTTGCCGCAGCTCACGGGTGAACGCAGGGCAACCTGCCGCGTACGGCAAGTCGCCTGGTTCCCCTGGCGCATGCATATCGACAGTGGGCCCTGCGCGCTGGTCAGATTGACGTCGCACTTCTCTCCAACGCTCGATGCGAGTGCGAGCGTCTTCGTGTCGTCGTTCTTGGAGAACTTGGCGTTGATCGCGGCGAGCTCGCGGGTCCGACGATGCAGTGGAGTCGGTGTCGAGGTTGGCCCGACGAGTCGGCGATCTTGGCCTTCGGGGCGGGGAGTGCACGGTAGTGGCACCCCCAGCGGTCTTGTCGGCGTCGGCTTGCGCCTGGACGTCTTGCCGGGGCTTCGATGTACTCGGTTGCCGGGGCTTGTCGCCGTTGGCGAAGCCGATGAGGCTCTGAATAGTCATCCTCCAGTCGTCAATCTTGTCTGGCGCCGGAGGGTAATCTAGAAGCAGCTGGGCTCGGGCCTGCACTTCCTCTGGAGTCTTGGGTGGTGGTGGCGAACGATGCGAGGAACGAGATATGCTCAGACTTCTAACAGTGTTAGAAGGAGCAACATCTCGTCCAGGCGATCGTACCGCGCTCGTACCAACATGCTGACGCGCTTGTTGGCCTTGAGCGTCCCGTGATCCACCAGCTCGGCCTTGCTCCAACGCGAGTACGGTGCCAGGAGCACCATGGCGTTGTCGATCCTGCACCCCCTGGGAGGGGTGCGGCGTATGTACAGACGCAGAAGCTTGCGGGGCCTTGTCCTTGGACCTGGTGACGACGTAAGTCCCACCGTCGGCGCCCGCTCCTCCACCGGCGTCTACCCCACCGCCTGTTTGCTCCGGCGGCGGTGGAATCGACGTAGATGGAGCGGCCACCTCCGAAGTCTTCTTCTTCAGTGGCATGTCGATGAAGATGTTGATGTAGCGCGCGCGGAGACCGGATCAGGTTCGCACAACCTCGACGCCCCCTACCTAGCGCGCCAAAGATGTCGTGGGAAAACGAGCACCTATGGGGCAGGGCCCCTTTTCGGTCCGGCAGGGAGCGGAGGGCGCACAAAGAGCAGATCGAGGTCGAGCACGCGAGGGATTTTACCCAGCTTCGGAGCTCTCCGGAGAGATAAAACTCCTACTGCTGCTTTGTGTTTGTATTTGTTCTTGCTTGAGTGCGTGGGTATCTGTAGTCTCGAATGAGTCGAACCCCTTCTACGTGCGCATGGGCCTCCTTTTTATAGTCTAAAGGGGTCACCGACAGGTGGCAACGTAGAGAGAGGGGTAAAAAAGTAAAAACGCGGGTTGGTACAACCGCTATCAACAGCAACAGGCAGGATTGTCGAGTGGGCACTGGAACTGTCAAGCTTTGGCCTCAAGTTTGAAAGTACTTCAACTATTCAGAGCCGAGCATTGGCAGAATTCATAGCAGAATGGACGCCGACACCCGATGAAGAAACTCCGGAGAAGAGCATCCCCGTCAAGGAAGTGAACAAGGAATGGGTCATGTACTTTGATGGTGCCTTCTCGCTGCAAGGCGCCGGTGCGGGAGTGTTACTCGTCGCACCCACTGGAGAGCACCTCAAGTACGTGATCCAAATGCACTTTCCCAAGGAGCAAGCAACAAACAATACTGCAGAGTATGAAGGCTTGCTTGCCGGACTCAGGATCGCGGCAGACCTTGGGATCAAGAAGCTTATTGTCAGGGGTGACTCACCGCTTGTCGTCCGCCAAGTCAACAAAGATTATCAAAGTCCGTTGATGGAAGCCTACATTGATGAAGTGAGGAAGCTGGAAGAGCATTTTGACGGCCTGCAGATGGAACATGTTCCAAGAGCTCAAAACGACATTGCAGATGGCTTGTCAAAATGTGCCGCACTTAAGTTGCCTGTGGAACCAGGGATTTTTGTGCTCAAGCTGACTCAGCCATCTGTAACACCATCAACTGGACAGAGCAAAAAGAGAAAGTTGGTTACTGGCGACTACTTTCCGGCAGAGCTCCCCGAAGCCGCCGTCAAGAAGGTCCCCAGGATCAACACAGAAAGCGCCGAGGAGCAGTCTGCTCCGACAAGCCCTAGGGTTTGTTTCGTTGAAGCAGACGCTCCCGACAAGTTGTGTCCCGACACGCTTGCCGGGGGGCATCACGCTCCGGCAGGATCCCAGATTCTTGCCGTAGAAGCGGATGTTCCCGCAACAGCATTTGCGCCTTTAGTCCTTGTTGTCGAGCCACAAGCTCCGACATGGGCACAGCAAATAGTCCATTTCCTTCAGACAGGAGAACTTCCCGAAGAGCAAGAAGAAGCAGAAAAAGTAGCCCGGCAATCAAGTATGTATCAGTTTGTCGATGACATACTGTACAGAAAAAGATTCAACAGAGTGAAATTGAAGTGCATTTCCCGGGAAGAAGGACAAGAGCTATTGGCGGAGATACACGGAGGCATATGTGGTCACTACATCGGCGCAAGAGCACTTGCCGGCAAAGCTTTCCGGCAAGGTTTCTTTTGGCCGTCAGCCCTCCAGGATGCAACTGCACAAGTAACCAAGTGTGAAGCGTGCCAGTTCCACTCCAAACAGATTCATCAACCAGCTCAAGCTCTCCAAACAATCCCTTTATCCTGGCCATTTTCGGTCTGGGGGCTCGATATCCTCGGCCCCTTTCCCTGAGCTGTCGGGGGCTTCGAGTACTTTTACGTGGCAATTGACAAGTTCATGAAGTGGCCGGAGGTGGAGGCAGTGAGGAAGGTGACAGCACAGTCAGCAGTCAAGTTCTTCAGGTCAATTGTTTGCCGTTTTGGAGTCCCTAACAGGATCATCACCGATAACGGCACACAATTCACGAGCCGCACCTTCATGCAGTACGTCCAAGATCTTGGCGCCAAGATCTGCTTCGCTTCTGTTGCTCACCCGAGAAGCAACGGTCAAGCGGAGAGGGCGAACGCTAAAGTGCTGCGTGGGCTCAAGACCAGAACTTTCGACAGGCTGCACAAGTCCGAAGAAATTGGATCAAGGAGCTGCCGGTGGTTCTTTGGTCGATCAGGACGACGCCAAATCGAGCCACTGGCCAGACACCTTTTGCTCTTGTCTACGGAGCAGAGGCAGTTCTCCCCACGGAACTCGTATACGGATCGCCTCGAGTGCTCGCTTATGATGAGCTTGAGCAAGAGCAGCTGCGGCAAGATGACGCGCTGCTCCTCGAGGAAGATCGTCTTCAGGCTGCTGTATGAGCTGGTCGCTACCAGCAAGCTTTGTGCCGCTACCATAGCCGCAAAGTTAACGCCAGAAGCTTCGAGGAAGGCGACCTTGTTCTTCGGCGCGTTCAATCCGCCAAGAATTCCAACAAGTTGACGCCGAAGTGGGAAGGCCCTTATCAGGTAAAGCGAGTCACTAGGCCCGGCGCTATCTGCCTTGAGACCGAAGATGGCTTTCCGGTGAGCAACTCCTGGAACATAGAGCATCTTCGCAAGTTTTACCCATAAGGAGCGGTTGCCGGGACCCGTTCCGGCAACCACCTTTTGTACAAGCCTTGCCGCTGTTGCATGTAACCCTTTGTACAAAGCCGGGCGCAAATCCCGTGCTTAAATAAAGATCGTATGTTCAGTACATATTGTCAAATTGCATGCCTTTTTCTTTTTTAGCATGTATACACTGACACTTTGTGCAGAACTTGCTCCCGGTAAGCAATAACGAGCCTTAAGGCTCCATAACTTTATTTTCTCTTCTTTCTTTTGCTCAAAAAGAAGGTTCCACCGCCCAC
>NC_041393.1:428744397-428798425 GCF_002162155.2 Triticum dicoccoides | reverse complement strand
ATGTGGACCGGGCGTCGTTCAAAGAACCATAAGCCTTGCCGGGACACAAACAACAGAAAAGCTAAGTTGCCAAAGTCTGAACACAGTCAGTTTTAAATTTTTTTAAGTTATACTCCTTGAACGACCGTGCCTTGTATGGAAAACCTGTGCGCGGAGGAATCGACTCGTGGCTAAGTTGCGCCCTTAATTTGTTTTGAGTCTGCTCAACAATGAAAGTGTGCTGCAACTAGCCCCGACAAGGTTTCTTGCCGGAAGCAACACCGCCGGCAGGCTGCTGATGTTCCGCACTCAGCGCTCGCCGCAAGCGTGTTCCCACCGGCAAGTTCCCTAAAAGCATAGGGTAAAAACATACAAGGGATGGAATTGAGTAAAGGATATAACATAGCAAGCATCCCCTTTTCATTTAAAAAACATCCCACTCAGGTACAGTCCATAGAGGATGAAAAACATGAAAGAGAGGATTACAAGTTTTAGATGCGGCTAAGGCCCGAAGGCTTACAAATTAAAAAGATAAGATGCCCGTAATCCCTTTCCTGTCCCTCTCTTCAGGAAGTAGCTCAAGGAGGCGAAAAGGGCAAAACGGATGCCTAGGCGAGCTACAGGTGCCAGAAGACACCAAGAGAACATCCCGGGGGCCGTCAGGAGGCTGGACGGTGATGGCGGCGCCGGAAGCGGGGCTCGAAGACGGGGCGGCAGGACGTCAGCACGCTGTCAAGGGCACTATGCCCTCGTACTCCGATTTGACGGCCTTGTCGCCAGCCCTCTTCCCCTTCCGCAGCCTCCCTACGCCAGCCGCCCATGGAGATGACCCCGGGGAGTTCAAGGAGCCGGCGACACGGATGATGGGGTCACCGGTGATGCATGAAGCGGCGCCCGACACCTAGTCGGGCCCGCCATCCCGCCGCCCGCTACCCTCATCATTGCTGTCGCTCTCCTCCTCGTCACTCTCGCTCGAGGGGGAGCCTTCGCTATCGGAGGAGCTGTCCACGCAGCACTTCGCCCGAGTGCCGAAGCACCCGAAGACCTTGACGGAGAGGAGATCGCCCTCCATTAACTTAAAATGGAGGGTAAACCCCTCCATCAGGCTGTGGATACGGGCGAACGTCTTCCACCCACGATCAAGATACATCACATTAGGGGCTGGGAATACAACGCGGACTCGCGTGCCGCTGATCCCATAGCCCCTCATGTGCAATCTCAGTGTCTCGGGCGGGTCCAACTCCATCGCGTTCGCAAACGGAGCTGGAAGCCGGAGGCGACGACGAGGCGCCCGGCGCAGCCTGACGAAGAACTCGCAAGGGTCGTCCCCTGTATGGACCGCCATGGGGAGAGGAACCGCCGGCGGAGGCGAAGCTGGCGCGCCGCCCCGTCCGCCTCTTCCCCGAGCGCCTCGACCTCGTCCTCGACCTCGTCCACGACCTCGCCCCCTCCCTCTTCCCCTTATGGCTGGCTCTGCCACCACGGGCGCGGGATAGGGAGGGGTGCGCTGTCTGGCGGCGACCCTCGCCGCCACCGATGAAGGGCCAGGGTTCCCTTTCTCCATGGCGAATGAGAGAAAGGGGAGCAGAAGCTGAAGAAAGGAGAAGATGAGAGAGTGCGGACTTCTGCGCTCCCCTCCCGCTCTTCTTAAAGGAGCGGGGTGGGGGCTCGACCGCCCCGCTCAGCGAATCAGGGCACGGGAAGAGCAGGGAGTCGGGGCCGACCCGCTGCCCCTGCTCGCAATGGCCCAGTCTCCCGCTTCCACCGTCCGCGACCCCAAGCGCATGGGAGCCGCGTGGCGGGGATGCAGAACCGAGGCGAACATTACGCGTTTCCTGGATTTAAGTATTGCCCACGATCTCTCCCACGACACCACGATTGACGCGTGCCATTACGGGAGGGCGCGGTGGATACGGAGTGGATTTGGTTTGAACCCAGGCCGCGCGTGCCCGTGCCCTGTTTTGGGCCTGGCCCAACAGCGCTCGGCACCGTGTATGGCCCAGGCCCGGGGGCTCCTGTCGGTGTACTAAAGTGGGGGTACCTTAGTACCCCAAACTTGTGCACGGGCAGACGCAGCGTCCCGCGGCAAGGCTTGCCGGGCATCCGCCAAGACCCTTCACTATTCATATTGCTGCCATTCAAGAACAAAGTGTTAACCGAGAAGACAAGGCCCCGGCAAGAGAAGCTTGCCGGGAAGGACAAGACCCCGGCAAGAGGAGCTTGCCGGGAAGGCCAACCAAGGCACTTCAAAAAACTTGCCGCGACGCACTGCGCTCGGCAAGACCCGACGAGCGGCAAGCTTGCGGGTGCGACAAGACAGAGACCGCGGCAAGGAACTTGCCGCGGCGAAGCCACCGCTCTGCACCCACGCTCCAGCTCACCCGACGACGTGTCGCCGCAGGATCGCTCCTGGTGTACGTGGCGGGTAGCTGTGCAGCCAAGCAGTGCGAGGTGGCGATGGAGATGACGAGAAGGCCATCGTGGCGATCGGTGGCGCCCCTAACGGTCGCTTCCTGCACTGTTCGGGCGACCGGACGGGCATTAAATGCCCTTGTCTCGTGCTGTCAGAGTTAGGTAGGGGGCACTGTTGATAGTGGTTGTACCAACCCGCATTTTTACATTTTTACCCCTCTCTCTACGTTGCCACCTGTCGGTGACCCCTTTAGACTATAAAAAGGAGGCCCATGCGCACGTAGAAGGGGTTCGACTCATTCGAGACTACAGATACCCACGCTCTCAAGCAAGAACAAATACAAACACAAAGCAGCAGTAGGAGTTTTATCTCTCTGGAGAGCTCCGAAGCTGGGTAAAATCCCTCGCGTGCTTGACCTCGATCTGCTCTTCGTGCGCCCTCCGCTCCCTGCCGGACCGAAAAGGGGCCCTGCCCTAGCGTGGGCGCAGAGTGGTGGCTTCACCGCGGCAAGTGCCTTGCCGCGGTCTCTGTCTTGTCGCACCCGCAAGCTTGCCGCTCACCGGGTCTTGCCGGGACGTGCGGCGCGTCGCGGCAAGTCTCTTGACATGCCTTTGTTGGCCTTCCCGGCAAGCTCCTCTTGCCGGGGTCTCGTCCTTCCCGGCAAGCTCCTATTGCCGGGGCCTTGTCTTCAAAGTTAACACTCTGTTCTTGAATGGCAGTGACAGGAAAGACGAAGGATCTTGGCGGACGTCCGGCAAGCTTTGCCGCGGGACGCTGCGACTGCCCGTGCACAAGTTCGGGGTACTAAGGTACCCCTACTTTAGTACACCGACAGGAGCCCCCGGGCCTGGGCCATACACGGTGCCGAGCGCTGTTGGGCCAAGCCCAAAACAGGGCACGGGCACGCGCGGCCTGGGTCCAAACCAAATCCACTCCGTATCCACCGTCCGCGACCCCAAGCGCATGGGAGCCGCGTGGCGGGGATGCAGAACTGAGGCGAACGTTACGCATTTCCTGGATTTAAGTATTGCCCATCATCTCTCCCATGACGCCGCGATTGACGCGTGCCGTTACGGGAGGATGCGGTGGATATGGAGTGGATTTGGTTTGGACCCAGGCCGCGCGTGCCCGTGCCCTGTTTTGGGCTTGGCCCAACAGCGCTCGGCACCGTGTATGGCCAGGCCCGGGGGCTCCTGTCGGTGTACTAAAGTAGGGGTACCTTAGTACCCCGAACTTGTGCACGGGCAGTCGCAGCGTCCCGCGGCAAGGTTTGTCGGACGTCCGCCAAGATCCTTCGTCTTTCCTGTCATTGCCATTCAAGAACGAAGTGTTAACTTTGAAGACAAGGCCCCGACAAGAGGAGCTTGCCGGGAAGGACGAGACCCCGGCAAGAGGAGCTTGTCGGGAAGGCCAACAAAGGCATGTCAAGAGACTTGCCGCGACGCGCCGCGTGTCCCGGCAAGACCCGGCGAGCGACAAGCTTGCGGGTGCGACAAGACAGCGACCACGGCAAGGCGCTTGCCGTGGCGAAGCCGTCACTCTGCATCCATGCTCCAGCGCATCCAACAACGTGTCGCCCCAAGATCGCTCCTGGCGCACGTGTCGGGCGGCTGTGCAGCCGAGCGGTGCGAGGTGGCAAGAGAAGATGACGAGGAGGCCATCGTGGCGATCGGTGGCGCCCCTAACGGTCGCTTCCTGCACTGTTCGAGCGACCGGACGGGCATTAAATGCCCTTGTCCCCTGCCGTCAGAGTTAGGTAGGGGGCACTGTTGATAGCGGTTGTATCAACCCACGTTTTTACTTTTTTACCCCTTTCTCTACGTTGCCACCTGTCGGTGACCCTTTAGACTATAAAAAGGAGGCCCATGCGCACGTAGAAAGGGTTCGACTGATTCGAGACTACAGATACCCACGCTCTCAAGCAAGAACAAATACAAACACAAAGCAGCAGTAGGAGTTTTATCTCTCCGGAGAGCTCCGAAGCTGGGTAAAATCCCTCGCGTGCTTGACCTCGATCTGCTCTTTGTGCGCCCTCCGCTCCCTGCCGGACCGAAAAGGGGCCCTGCCCCATAGCACCTCTTGCCGGAGTGGGCATCAGAGCTACTCTTGCCGGACTTGGTCTTCTTCTTCCCCCCGGGAGCTTCAGCGGCAAGTGGTTTGCGCTCTACTACGGCTGCTGCTTCCCGGTAGATCTTGTCGGTACAGATAAGTGCATCCTTCTTGTCGCCTTGGACAGAAATGACGCTTATCGGACCAGGCATCTTGAGCACATTGTAGGCGTAGTGAGAGGCTGCCATGAACTTGGCAAGCGCCGGACGGCCGAGTATCCCATTGTAGGGCAATGGGAAATCAGCAACGTCAAATGTGACTCTCTCTGTCCTGAAATTCAGCTCGCTGCCAAACGTTACTGGCAGTGTGATCTTCCCCTTGGGCTTGCTCCTTCCCGGGTTGATTCCTTGAAAGGTACCAGTTTCTTCGAGCTCGCTGTCGGGGATCTGGAGCTTGTTGAGCACCGCGGAAGAGATCAGATTCAGGCCGGCCCCGCCGTCAACCAACATCTTTGTGACCTTGAGGTTGCGGATAGTTGGCGAAACCAACATCGGCAAGCACCCGACCGCAGTTATGCGATCAGGGTGATCCTCAACATCAAAGACGATGGGCGTGCTGGACCACTTCAGGGGTTTGCGCGACTCGACAGATGGTTCTGCTGCATTCACCTCCCGCACCCACTGTTTGAGTTGACGGTGCGAGGTGTGCAGAGAAGCACCGCCGTCAATGCACAAAACCTCCGTCGCCTTCTGAAACTCTTGCTCGTCGGTCTCATCCTCGTCCATCTCATCATCCTCATCTTCGTCTTTGTCCTTATCGCGGCCACGGGGAGGTCTGTCTCCTTGCCGCAGCTTGGCCTTGCTGCGGCGCCCTCCCCGGGTGGGATGCTTCTTGCCGGATCCTCCGCCACCTTCCTGGGCCTTCTCCTTGTCGCGACGCTCATATTCAGCTTTCTGTAACTCTGCCATCTGCTCAACCTTCTTGCATGCTTGGAGGTCATGGCCCTTGGTGCGATGGATCTTGCAGTACTGCTTGCCGAAGCCGTCCTGCTTGTCGGCGGCCACCATAGCCTCGCCGGAGTCACCAGCTTTGGCCTTCTCGGTGCCGCCTCCGTTGCCGGACTGCTCGACAACTAGTACATCCTTAGCTTTCCTCTTTCTGTTATTCCGCCTCCGGTTCTTCTTTGCCAGAGGGGCATCCTCACTGTCAGATCCTTCTGCTCCTACGTTCTCTCCGGGGAGTTTCCTCCCCTCTTCAGCCCATGCGCACTTGTCGGCCAGAGCATATAACTCGCTGACATCTCTGATTTTGCACATCGCCATCTCCTCCCTCATCCTGCGGTTACGCACGTTCTGATGGAACGCGCTGATAACCGCGGCAGGGTGGACGTCTGGGATGTTGCGCTGCACCTGGCTAAATTTCTGTATGTACTTGCGCAGGGGTTCTCCTTCCTTCTGGGCAAGCAAATGAAGATCGCTTTCCAGGCCATGGGGCTTGTGGCCGCCTGTGAAGGCGCCGACAAACTGATGGCATAGGTCCGCCCACGAAGAAATGGAGTTGTCCGGCAAGTGCATGAGCCAAGATCTGACGTTGGGCTTGAGCACCAGCGGGAAGTAGTTGGCGAGGATCTTCTCGTCGTGCCCCCCGGCAGCCTGCACCGCTATGGTGTAGATGCTGAGGAACTCCGACGGATGTATCCTGCCATCGTACTTCTCGGGCACGTCTGGCTTGAAGTTCTTGGTGCTGGGCCACTGGACTTGCCGCAGCTCACGAGTGAACGCAGGGAAACCTACCGCGTACGACAAGTCACCTGGTTCCCCTGGCGCATGCATATCGACAGTGGGCCCAGCGCGCTGGTCAGACTGACGTCGCGCTTCTCTCCGACGCTCAATGCGAGTGCGAGCGTCTTCGTGTCGTCATTCTTGGAGAACTTGGCGTTGATCGCGGCGAGCTCGCGGGTCCGACGATGCAGTGGAGTCGGTGTCGAGGTTGGCCCGACGAGTCGGCGATCTTGGCCTTCGGGGCGGGGAGTGCACGGTAGTGGCACCCCCAGTGGTCTTGTCGGCGTCGGCTTGCGCCTGGACGTCTTGCCGGGGCTTCGATGTACTCGGTTGCCGGGGCTTGTCGCCGTTGGCGAAGCCGATGAGGCTCTGAATAGTCATCCTCCAGTCGTTAATCTTGTCTGGCGCCGCAGGGTAATCTAGAAGCAGCTGGGCTCGGGCCAGCGCTTCCTCTGGAGTCTTGGGTGGTGGTGGCGAACGATGCGAGGAACGAGATATGCTCAGACTTCTAACAGTGTTAGAAGGAGCAACATCTCGTCCAGGCGATCGTACCGCGCTCGTACCAACATGCTGACGCGCTTGTTGGCCTTGAGCGTCCCGTGATCCACCAGCTCGGCCTTGCTCCAACGCGAGTACGGTGCCAGGAGCACCATGGCGTTGTCGATCCTGCACCCCCTGGGAGGGGTGCGGTGTATGTACAGACGCAGAAGCTTGCGGGGCCTTGTCCTTGGACCTAGTGACGACGTGAGTCCCACCGTCGGTGCCCGCTCCTTCGCCGGCGTCTACCCCACCGCCTGTTTGCTCCGGCGGCGGTGGAATCGACGTAGACGGAGCGGCCACCTCCGAAGTCTTCTTCTTCGATGGCATGTCGATGAAGATGTTGATGTAGCGCGCGCGGAGACCGGATCAGGTTCGCACAACCTCGACGCCCCCTACCTGGCGCGCCAAAGATGTCGTGGGAAAACGAGCACCTATGGGGCAGGGCCCCTTTTCGGTCCGGTAGGGATCGGAGGGCGCACGAAGAGCAGATCGAGGTCGAGCACGCGAGGGATTTTACCCAGCTTTGGAGCTCTCCGGAGAGATAAAACTCCTACTGCTGCTTTGTGTTTGTATTTGTTCTTACTTGAGAGCGTGGGTATGTTGTAATCTCGAATGAGTCGAACCCCTTCTACGTGCGCATGGGCCTCCTTTTTATAGTCTAAAGGGGTCACCGACAGGTGGCAACGTAGAGAGAGGGGTAAAAAAGTGAAAACGTGGGTTGGTACAACCGCTATCAACAGTGCCCCCTACCTAACTCTGACGGCAGGGGACAAGGGCATTTAATGCCCGTCCGGTCGCCCGAACAGTGCAGGAAGCGACCGTTAGGGGCGCCACCGATCGCCACGATGGCCTTCTCGTCATCTCCATCGCCACCTCGCACTGCTTGGCTGCACAACTACCCGCCACGTACACCAGGAGCGATCCTGCGGCGACACGTCGTTGGGTGAGCTGGAGCGTGGGCGCAGAGTGGTGGCTTCACCGCGGCAAGTGCCTTGCCGCGGTCTCTGTCTTGTCGCACCCGCAAGCTTGCCGCTCGTCGGGTCTTGCCGGGACGCGCGGTGCGTCGCGGCAAGTTTTCTGAAGTGCCTTGGTTGGCCTTCCCGGCAAGCTCCTCTTGCCGGGGTCTTGTCCTTCCCGGCAAGCTTCTCTTGCCGGGGCCTTGTCTTCTCGGTTAACACTTTGTTCTTGAATGGCAGCAATATGAATAGTGAAGGGTCTTGGCGGACGCCCGACAAGCCTTGCCGCGGGGCGCTGCGACTGCTCGTGCACAAGTTCGGGGTACTAAGGTACCCCTACTTTAGTACCCCGACAGGAGCCCCCGGGCCTGGGCCATACACAGTGCCGAGCGCTGTTGGGCCAGGCCCAAAACAGGGCACGGGCACGCGCGGCCTGGGTTCAAACCAAATCCACTCCGTATCCACCGCGCCCTCCCGTAACGGCACGCGTCAATCGCGGCGTCGAGGGAGAGATCGTGGGCAATACTTAAATCCAGGAAACGCGTAACGTTCGCCTCGGTTCTGCATCCCCGCCACGCGGCTCCCATGCGCTTGGGGTCGCGGACGGTGGAAGCGGGAGACTGGGCCATTGCGAGCAGAGGCAGCGGGTCGGCCCTGACTCCCTGCTCTTCCCGTGCCCTGATTCGCTGAGCGGGGCGGTCGAGCCCCCACCCCGCTCCTTTAAGAAGAGCGGGAGGGGAGCGCAGAAGCCCGCACTCTCTCATCTTCTCCTTTCTTCAGCTTCTGCTCCCCTTTCTCTCATTCGCCATGGAGAAAGGGAACCCTGGCCCTTCATCGGTGGTGGCGAGGGTCGCCGCCAGACAGCGCACCCCTCCCTATCCTGCGCCCGTGGTGGCAGAGCCAGCCATAAGGGGAAGAGGAAGGGGGCGAGGTCGTGGACGAGGTCGAGGACGAGGTTGAGGCGCTCGGGGAAGAGGCGGACGGGGCGGCGCGCCAGCTCTGCCTTCGCCGGCGGTTCCTCTCACCACGGTGGTCCATACAGGGGACGACCCTTGCGAGTTCTTCGTCAGGCTGCGCCGGGCGCCTCGTCGTCGCCTCCGGCTTCTAGCTCCGTTTGCGAACGCGATGGAGTTGGACCCGCCCGAGACACTGAGATTGCACATGAGGGGCTGTGGGATCAGCGGCACGCGAGTCCGCGTTGTATTCCCAGCCCCTAATGTGATGTATCTTGATCGTGGGTGGAAGGCGTTCCCCCGTATCCACAACCTGATGGAGGGGTTTACCCTCCATTTTAAGTTAATGGAGGGCGATCTCCTCTCCGTCAAGGTCTTCGGGTGCTTCGGCACTCGGGCGAAGTGCTGCGTGGACAGCTCCTCCGATAGCGAAGGCTCCCCCTCGAGCGAGAGTGACGAGGAGGAGAGCGACAATGATGATGAGGGTAGCGGGTGGCGGGATGGCGGGCCCGACTAGGTGTCGGGCGCCGCTTCGTGCGTCACCGGTGACCCCATCATCCGTGTCGCCGGCTCCTTGAACTCCCCGGGGTCGTCTCCTTGGGCGGCTGGCGTAGGGAGGCTGCGGAAGGGGAAGAGGGCTGGCGACAAGGCCGTCAAATCAGAGTACGAGGGCGTAGTGCCCTCGACAGCGTGCTGACGTCCTGCCGCCCCGTCTTCGAGCCCCGCTTCCAGCGTCGGCATCACCGTCCAGCCTCCGGACGGCCCCCGGGATGTTCTCTTGGTGTCTTCTGGCACCTGTAGCTCGCCTAGGCGCCCCTTTTGCCCTTTTCGCCTCCTTGACCTACCTCCTGAAGAGAGGGACACGAAAGGGATTACGGGCATCTTATCTTTTTAATTTGTAAGCCTTCGGGCCTTAGCCGCATCTAAAACTTGTAATCCTCCCTTTCATGTTTTTCATCCTCTATGGATTGTACCTGAGTGGGATGTTTTTTAAATGAAAAGGGGATGCTTGCTATGTTATATCCTTTACTCAATTCCATCCCTTGTATGTTTTTACCCTACAATTTTAGGGAACTTGCCGGTGGGAACACGCTTGCCGTGAGCGCTGAGTGCGGAACATCAGCAGCCTGCCGGCGGTGTTGCTTCCGGCAAGAAACCTTGTCGGGGCTAGTTGCAGCACACTTTCATTGTTGAGCGGACTCGAAACAAATTAAGGGCGCAACTTAGCCACGAGTCGATTCCTCCGCGCACAGGTTTTCCATACAAGGCACGGTCGTTCAAGGAGTATAACTTAAAAAAATTTAAAACTGACTGTGTTCAGACTTTGACAACTTAGCTTTTCTGTCGTCTGTGTCCCGGCAAGGCTGTACTTCTTTGAACGACGCCATATCCACTTCATTATCTTCTCCTTCTCGAAGCTTCTGGCGTTAACTTTGCGGCTATGGTAGCGGCGCAAAGCTTGCTGGTAGCGAGCAGCTCGTACCGCAGCCTAAAGACGATCTTCCTCGAGGAGCAGCGCGTCATCTTGCCGCAGCTGCTCTTGCTCTAGCTCATCATAAGCGAGCACTCGAGGCGATCCGTATATGAGTTCTGTGGGGAGAACTGCCTCTGCTCCGTAGATAAGAGCAAAATGTGTCTGGCCAGTGGCTCGATTTGGCGTCGTTCTGATCGACCAAAGAACCACCGGCAGCTCCTCGATCCAATTTCTTCCGCACTTGTGCAACCTGTCAAAAGTTCTGTTCTTGAGCCCACGCAGCACTTCAGCATTTGCCCTCTCCGCTTGACCGTTGCTTCTCGGGTGAGCAACGGAAGCGAAACAGATCTTGGCGCCAAGATCTTGGACGTACTGCATGAAGGTGCGGCTCGTGAATTGTGTGTCGTTGTCGGTGATGATCCTGTTAGGGACTCCGAAACGGCAAACAATTGACCTGAAGAACTTGACTGCTGACTGTGCTGTCACCTTCCTCACTGCCTCCACCTCCGGCCACTTCGTGAACTTGTCGATTGCCACGTACAAGAACTCGAAGCCCCCGACAGCTCGGGGAAAGGGGCCGAGGATATCGAGCCCCCAGACCGAAAATGGCCAGGATAAAGGGATTGTTTGGAGAGCTTGAGCTGGTTGATGCATTTGTTTGGAGTGGAACTAGCACGCTTCACACTTGGTTACTTGTGCAGTTGCATCCTGGAGGGCTGTCGGCCAAAAGAAACCTTGCCGGAAAGCTTTGCCGGCAAGTGTTCTTGTGCCAATGTGGTGACCACATATGCCTCCGTGTATCTCCGCCAACAGCTCTTGTCCTTCTTCCCGGGAAATGCACTTAAATTTCACTCCGTTGAATCTTTTTCTGTACAGTATGTCATCGACAAAACTGGTACATACTCGATTGCCGGGCTACTTTATCTGCTTCTTCTTGCTCTTCGGGAAGTTCTCCTGTCTGAAGGAAATGGACTATTTGCTATGCCCATGTTGGAGCTTGTGGCTCGACAACAAGGACTAAAGGCGCAAATGCTGCTGCGGGAACATTCGCTTCTACGGCAAGAATCTGGGATCCTGCCGGAGCGTGATGCTCCCCGGCAAGCGTGTCGGGACACAGCTTGTCGGGAGCGTCTGCTTCAACGAAACAAACCCTAGGGCTTGTCGGAGCAGACTGCTCCTCAGCACTTTCTGTGTTGATCCTGGGGACCTTCTTGACGGCGGCTTCGGGGAGCTCTTTCCGGAAAGTAGTCGCCAGTAACCAACTTTCTCTTTTTGCTCTGTCCAGTTGATGGTGTTACAAATGGCTGAGTCAGCTTGAGCACAAAAATACCTGGTTCCACAGGTAACTTGAGTGCGGCGCACTTTGACAGGCCGTCTGCAATGTCGTTCTGAGCTCTTAGAACATGTTCCATCTGCAGGCCATCAAAATGCTCTTCCAGCTTCCTCACTTCATCAATGTAGGCTTCCATCAACGGACTCTGATAATCTTTGTTAACTTGGCGGACGACAAGCTGTAAGTCACCCCTGACAATAAGCTTCTTGATCCCAAGTTCTGCCGCGATCCTGAGTCCGGCAAGCAAGCCTTCATATTCTGCAGTATTGTTTGTTGCTTGCTCCTTGGGAAAGTGCATTTGGATCACGTACTTGAGGTACTCTCCGGTGGGTGTGACAAGCAACACACCCGCACCAGCGCCTTGCAGCGAGAAGGCACCATCAAATTACATGATCCATTCTTTACTTGCTTCCTTGACGGGGATGTTCTTCTCCGGAGTTTCTTCATCGGGTGTTGGCGTCCACTCTGCTATGAATTCTGCCAATGCTCGGCTCTGAATAGTTGAAGTACTTTCAAACTTGACGCCATAGCTTGACAGTTCCAGTGCCCACTCGACAATCCTACCTGTTGCTTCTGGATTTTGCAATATCCTTTTCAATGGAAAGCGAGTGACAACTGTGATCTCGTGTGCTTGAAAATAATGGCGCAGCTTCCTCGAGGCCATGAGAAGACCGAAAAGCAACTTTTGCACTCCAGAGTATCTTGATCTAGCCCCCTGTAGAAGAGAACTGACAAAATAAACTGGGCACTGCACCATCTTCTTCTATTTCTCTGCCTGTGGTTGCACAGATTCATCCTTGTCGGGACCAGAGCTTGACGGAGAAGCCCCCTGCTTGTCGCTGGACTCGCTTGCCGCGGCTGCTGGCTCATCATCTGCCTCCCTCTCCGCTACTAACGCAGCACTGACCACTTGATTGGTTGCCGCTAGATACATCAGCAATTTCTCTTGTGGCTTAGGTGCGACAAGTACTGGAGTGGAGGATAGGTATCTCTTCAAGTCCTGTAGCGCAGCCTCTGCTTCCGGAGTCCATTTCATCGGACCTGCCTTTTTCAAAATTTTGAAAAATGGCAGGGCGCGCTCAACAGACTTAGAAATGAACCTACTGAGAGCAGCAACACAGCCGGCAAGCCTTCGCACATCCTTGATGCGCTTCGGGGCTTCAATCTGCTCGATAGCCTTAATCTTGTCGGGGTTGGCTTCAATCCCCCTCTGGGACACAAAGAACCCGAGAAGCTTGCCGGAAGGAACTCGAAACACGCACTTCTCGGGGTTCAACTTGAGGTTGACCTTGCGCAGATTTGCAAAAGTTTCCTCCAAATCTTGAACCAAAGTTTCTCTATCTTTGCTCTTGACCACTATATCATCCATGTATGCTTCTACATTCCTGTGCAGCTGTGGCTCAAAAGCATGACTGACTACTCTTGCAAACATCGAACCAGCATTCTTTAGTCCGAAAGGCATTCGTACAAAGTAGTACGTGCCACATGGAGTAATGAATGCGGTTTTCTCTTCATCCTCTTCTGCCATGAAGATCTGGTGATATCCTAAGTATGCATCAAGAAATGAAAGTAGATCACATCCTGCCGTGGAGTCGACAATCTGGTCAATGCGCGGCAAGGGAAATGGATCTTTGGGACAAGCTTTATTAACATCCGTAAAGTCAATACAAAGCCTCCACTTCCCGTTCGCCTTGCGCACGACTACTGGATTGGCTAACCACGTTGGATGGAGTACTCCTCGGACGAGGCCTGCTGCTTCCAACTTCTTGATCTCTTCTGCTATGAACTCTTGGCGTTCTACCGCTTGCTTCCTGACTCTCTGCTTGACGGGCCGCGCGTGAGGACAGACGGCAAGGTGGTGCTCAATTACTTTCCTGGGAACACCGGGGATGTCAGATGGTTGCCATGCAAACACATCGACATTTGCCCGCAGGAAAGCAACGAGCGCGCTTTCCTATTTAGGGTCAAGCGTGGCACTGATGGTGAAGGTACCACCAGTGCCGTCCTCCTTGGCGGCCACTTTCTTGGTCTCTGGTGCAGCTGTCTTCGCCTTCTTGCACTTGCCGGTGGAGCTCGATGGTGCGTCCTCGACACCTATGGGGCAGGGCCCCTTTTCGGTCCGGCAGGGAGCGGAGGGTGCACGAAGAGCAGATCAAGGTCGAGCACGCGAGGGATTTTACCCAGCTTCGGAGCTCTCCGAAGAGATAAAACTCCTACTGCTGCTTTGTGTTTGTATTTGTTCTTGCTTGAGAGCGTGGGTATCTGTAGTCTCGAATGAGTCGAACCCCTTCTACGTGCGCATGGGCCTCCTTTTTATAGTCTAAAGGGGTCACCGACAGGTGGCAACATAGAGAGAGGGGTAAAAAAGTAAAAAATGCGGGTTGGTACAACCGCTATCAACAGTGCCCCCTACCTAACTCTGACGGCAGGGGACAAGGGCATTTAATGCCTGTCCAGTCGCCCAAACAGTGTAGTAAACGACCGTTAAGGGCGCCACCGATCGCCACGATGGCCTTCTCGTCATCTCCATCGCCACCTCGCACCGCTTGGCTGCACAGCTACCTGCCACGTACACCAGGAGCGATCCTGCGGCGACACGTCTTCGGGTGAGCTGGAGCGTGGGCGCAGAGTGGTGGCTTCGCCGCGGCAAGTGCCTTGCCGCGGTCTCTGTCTTGTCGCACCCGCAAGCTTGCCGCTCGTCGGGTCTTGCCGGGACGCGCTGTGCGTCGCGGCAAGTTTTCTGAAGTGCCTTGGTTGGCCTTCCTGGCAAGCTCCTCTTGCCGGGGTCTTGTCCTTCCCGGCAAGCTTCTCTTGCCGGGGCCTTCTACTTAAGATCCGAGGGCAAGATCTTTGTTTCCAAGAACGGATGCTTTCCGGAAAAAGAGTTTCTCTCGAAAGAAGTAAGTGGGAGGAAAGTAGAACTCGATGAAGTACAACCTCTCGAACGGGAAAGTGGTGCAGCTCAGGAAAATGTTCCTGTGATGCCCACACCAACTGAAGAGGAAAATAATGATGATGATCAGGGTACTTCGGATCAAGTTGCTACTGAACTTCGTAGGTCCACAAGGACACGTTCCGCACCAGAGTGGTACGGCAACCCTGTCCTGGGAATCATGTTGTTAGACAACGGTGAACCTTCGAACTATGAAGAAGCGATGGCGGGCCCATATTCCAACAAATGGCTTGAAGCCATGAAATCCGAGATAGAATCCATGTATGAAAACAAAGTATGGACTTTGACAGACTTGCCCGATGATCGGCGAGCGATAGAAAACAAATGGATTTATAAGAAGAAGACGGACGCGGATGGTAATGTTACCATCTATAAAGCTCGACTTGTCGCTAAGGGTTATCGACAAGTTCAAGGGATTGACTACGACGAGACATTCTCTCCCGTAGCGAAGCTGAAGTTCGTCCGAATCATGTTAGCAATTGCCGCATACTATGATTATGAGATATGGCAGATGGACGTCAAAACGACATTCCTTAATGGACATCTTAAGGAAGAGCTGTATATGATGCAGCCGGAAGGTTTTGTCGATCCTAAGAACGCTAACAAAGTATGCAAGCTCCAGCGATCCATTTATGGACTGGTGCAAGCATCTCGGAGTTGGAACATTCGCTTTGATGAGATGATCAAAGCGTTTGGGTTTATGCAAACTTATGGAGAAGCCTGCGTTTACAAGAAAGTGAGTGGGAGCTCTGTAGCATTTCTCATACTATATGTAGATGACATACTTTTGATGGGAAATGATATAGAACTTCTGGACAGCATTAAGGCCTACTTGAATAAGTGTTTTTCAATGAAGGACCTTGGAGAAGCTGCTTATATATTGGGCATCAAGATCTATAGAGATAGATCGAGACGCCTCATAGGTCTTTCACAAAGCACATACCTTGATAAGATTTTGAAGAAGTTCAAAATGGATCAGTCCAAGAAGGGGTTCTTGCCTATGTTACAAGGTGTGAGATTGAGCTCGGCTCAGTCCCCGACCACGGCAAAAGATAAACACAAAGCACATACCTTGATAAGATTTTGAAGAAGTTCAAAATGGATCAGTCCAAGAAGGGGTTCTTGCCTATGTTACAAGGTGTGAGATTGAGCTCGGCTCAGTCCCCGAACACGGCAAAAGATAAAGAAGAGATGAGTGTCATCCCTATGCTTCAGCCATAGGATCTATTATGTATGCCATGCTGTGTACCAGACCTGATGTAAACCTTGCTGTAAGTTTGGTAGCGAGGTACCAAAGTAATCCAGGCAAGGAACACTGGACAGCGGTCAAGAATATCCTGAAGTACCTGAAAAGGACAAAGGACATGTTTCTCGTTTATGGAGGAGACGAAGAGCTCGTCGTAAAGGGTTACGTCGACGCTAGCTTCGACTCAGATCTGGATGACTCTAAGTCACAAACCGGATACGTGTATATGTTGAATGGTGGAGCAGTAAGCTGGTGCAGCTGCAACCAGAGCATCGTGGCGGGATCTACTTGTGAAGCGGATTACATGGCAGCCTCGGAGGCAGCGCATGAAGCGATTTGGGTGAAAAAGTTCATCACCGACCTAGGAGTCATACCCAATGCGTTGGGGCCGATCAAACTCTTCTGTGACAACACTGGAGCTATTGCCCTTGCCAAGGAGCCCAGGTTTCACAAGAAGACCAGGCACATCAAGCATCGTTTCAACTCCATCCGTGAAAATGTTCAAGATGGAGACATAGATATTTGCAAAGTACACACGGATCTGAAAGTTGCAGATCCGTTGACTAAACCTCTCTCGCGAGCAAAACATGATCAACACCAGAACTCTATGGGTGTTTGATTCATCACAATGTAACTAGATTGGTGACTCTAGTGCAAGTGGGAGACTGTTGGAAATATGCCCCAGAGGCAATAATAAAAGTATTATTATATTTCATTGTTCATGATAATTGTCTTTTGTTCATGCTATAACTGTATTATCCGGAAATCGTAATACACGTGTGAACACATAGACCACAATATGTCCCTAATGAGCCTCTAGTTGACTAGCTCGTTGTGATCAACAGATAGTCATGGTTTCCTGGCTATGGACATTGGATGTCGTTGATAACGGGATCACATCATTAGGAGAATGATGTGATGGACAAGACCCAATCCTAAGCATAGCATAAAGATCGAGTAGTTCGTTTGCTAGAGCTTTTCCAATGTCAAGTATCTCTTCCTTCGACCATGAGATCGTGTAACTCCCGGATACCGTAGGAGTGCTTTGGGTGTATCAAACGTCACAACGTAACTGGGTGACTATAAAGGTGCACTACAGGTATCTCCGAAAGTGTCTGTTGGGTTGACACGGATCGAGACTGGGATTTGTCACTCCGTATGACGGAGAGGTATCTCTAGGCCCACTCGGTAATGCATCATCATAATGAGCTCAAAGTGACCAAGTGGTTGGTCACGGGATCATGCATTACGGTACGAGTAAAGTGACTTGCCGGTAACGAGACTGAACAAGGTATTGGGATACCGATGATCGAGTCTCGGGCAAGTAACGTACCGATTGACAAAGGGAATTGTATACGGGGTTTTGATCGAATCCTCGACATCGTGGTTCAACCGATGAAATCATCGTGGAACATGTGGGAGCCAACATGGGTATCCAGATCCCGCTGTTTGTTATTGACCGAAGAGTGGTCTCGGTCATGTCTGCATGTCTCCCGAACCCGTAGGGTCTACACACTTAAGGTTCGGTGACGCTAGGGTTATTAGGAAGACTAGTATGTGACTACCGAATGTTGTTCAGAGTCCCGGATGAGATCCCAGACGTCACGAGGAGTTCCGGAATGGTCCGGAGGTGAAGTTTTATATATGGGAAGTTGTCATACGGACACCGGAAAGTTTCGGGGGCTTATCGGTATTGTACCGGGGCCACCGGAGAGGTTCCGGGGGTCCACCGGGAGGGGCCACCCCTCCCGGAGGGCCACATGGGCCGCAAAGGGGAGGGAGCCAGCCCCTGGAGGGCTGGGCGCGCCCCCCACCTTGGGCCCATGCGCCTAGGGTTGGGGGGAAACCCTAAGGGGGGCGCCCCCCTTGCTTGGGGGGCAAGTCCCCCCTCCCTGGCCGCCGCCCCCCCTCTAGATCCCATCTAGAGGGGTCGGCCCCCCTTGCCCCTTCCCCTATAAATAGAGGGGTGAGGGGAGGGCTGCTGTACACACATCCAAGGCGCAGCCCCTCCCCTCCCCAACACATCTCCTCCTCCGTTACGTGCTTGCGAAGCCCTGTCGGAGTACTGCTGCACCAACACCACCACGCCGTCGTGCTGCCGTTGGAGCAATCTTCCTCAACCTCTCCTCCCCCCTTGCTGGATTAATAAGGAGGAGACATCTCCCGTCCCGTACGTGTGTTGAACGCGGAGGTGCTGTCCGTTCAGCACTTGGACATCGGTGATCTGAATCACGTCGAGTACGACTCCATCATCACCATCCCCTTGAACGCTTCTGCACTCGATCTACAAGTGGTATGTAGATGCAAACTCACTCCCTTGACTCGTTGCTTAGATGAACTCATAGATGGATCTTGGTGAAACCGTAGGAAATTTTTTAATTTTTTGCAACGTTCCCCAACAGGTGGATGCCTGCCCGCGGCTGGAGGTGATCAAGCGCTCCGTTTGTATCAAAGGTGCCCGCCGAGCCTTCGCCCGCGTCAAGGTGCATTGGGGCAAGCTGGATGCAGAGAAGCTGGTCAAGGATGGGCCACCGGAGGGCAAGGCGCATCGCCATCCCGAGATGTACTATGATGGCGTTATGAAGGGTGCTCGTCTCGTGGCTGGCGAATGTACCAAGGACACCATTTTTGAATGGATTCACTTCTTTCATGGTTGTATTTTAAGGACGAAGTTACTTGCGTTATGTAGCGCTTTTGTTATTTAAAATATTACCTTCTGTGCGGCTGTTTATAAAATTCTGAAAGTAGGCCAGTCGTCGGCTTCCTCCCCCACGTAACTAGTACTGGGGTGTTCATGGAAAACCCGGACACTCTTTATCCAAATGTTTGGTCCCTTAAGGAGGTGTCCGGCGCAGCGAACAAGGCAATCGGACTATGCAGCTTTATAACTTTCACTTAGCCATAGAAGTCTACAATTTTAAATTTCGGCGAAGCCCCTAGAACCCGGAAGACCGAATCGGGGCGCTATACACGCCTAGATCGGACGAAGCCGATATATCGCCTAAAGCGGAAAATCTTTAAGGATTTTAAGACCTCTCGAACAGCGACCAACTCTCGCCACATCATGCCGGTCAGTTTTCGGCTTTCTCTACTGAGGTGCTCGTCCGGAAGAACCGGGACACAATCGCAGTAGTTCTCCCTGCGCTACCTTAGCCGATATAACGGAACGTAAGGCACCAAAACAAGGGAGCCGGACTATCCCAACTATAGACCCAAGACACAATTCGGAGCTGATGCATATAGTGCTATAAGTTCGGGGTGCCACACTGTCGAAAGTGTTCGGACTTTATTTGCCATATTATGGGGCGCCATGAGAAGCCCCTGGCAAACTAGTCGTACCAAGGTGTACGGATGCAATACCAAATAAACATTTATAAGAGAAAAATACTCAAATATGGATATTAAGCTGATGCTATATATAATCTCCCATTGACGAAAAATACGTTTAAGCGTATGTTTACAATGGATGCATGAAGCAGAGGTAAAATAGGACTATTTGACATGTCCTATCCAAGGGCGGGCGGTGTGCAGATAGATAAAGCAGGTATAATGATCGTAAATAGATTCCACCTTGGTATTTCCTTCTGTGCACAACGTCTGTTGCCTCCTTGGATGTCTCTCCCATATAAGTCTGGCAATTCGGCTCTTCTGAGGATGCTGTGCTAACCCGGTGTCCTGAAATGTAAGAGGGAAAGAGTGTGAAGGTACTTGGCGGTTACCCGCACTATTGACTGGGTCGTTGATGCGCCTCCGCCTATGCCTATGGTATCTCGAGTGCGTAATTGTGTACGCCTGGCACGAATGCCGCTTTGAAGGGGCTTAAGCGGAGGCCGGACTGCTAATCACGCTCTTGGCATTCCTGATGATCCTGTTGCAGGGTGCTCCGGACTCGCTTGACTGCGCTCGAAGTTGTCGCCGGATTGGTTTGCCGGAGTAGGCCGCATTGTACTTCTGCCGCGAGGGCTACCGTATGCTCTTCTGTTCGAAGGGAGCGGTCCATGTTTCCATTGACAGTGATGACCCCGCGCGGTCCTGGCATCTTGAGTTTGAGGTATGCATAATGTGGTACCGCATTGAATCTAGCGAATGCGGTTCGTCCGAGCAGTGCGTGGTAACCACTGCGGAAAGGGATGATGTCAAAGATTAACTCTTCGCTCCGGAAGTTGTCCGGGGATCCGAAGACCACTTCCAGTGTTATAGAGCCCGTACAGCGGGCCTCTACTCCAGGAATAACACCTTTAAAGGTTGTTTTAGTGGGCTTGATCCTTGAAGGGTCAATGCCCATTTTGCGCACTGTGTCCTGATAAAGTAGGTTTAGGCTACTGCCGCTGTCCATAAGGACTCGCGTGAGGTGGAATCCATCAACGATTGGGTCTAAGACCAATGCGACTGAGCCACCATGACGGGTGCTGGTAGGATGGTCCCTACGATCAAAGGTGATCGGACATGCTGACCATGGATTGAATTTGGGGGCGACTGGCTCCATCGCATAGACGTCCCGTAGTGCTTGCTTCCGTTCCCGCTTGGGGATGTGAGTGGCGTAGATCATATTGACCATTTTCACGTGGGGGGGGGGATTTCTTTTGTCCCCCCGTATTCAGACACCGGGGCTCTTCGTCATCGTCGCTGTGCAGCCCCTTGTCCTTGTTTTCGGCGTTTATCTTACCGGCCTGTTTGAACACCCAACAGTCTCTATTGGTGTGGTTGGCTGGCTTGTCCGGGGTGCCATGAATTTGGCACGAGCGCTCCAGTATGCGGTCCAGGCTGGACGGTTCCTGATTATTTCTTTTGAACGGATTTTTCCACTGACCGGACTTAGATCCGCGGAATCCGGCATTGACTGCCGTGTCTTCAGTGCTGTCGCCGTTGTTCCATCTCTTATGTCTATTACACCATGGCTTGCCGTTAGCATCGCGGCCGTCTGAAGTGCCGGAATGTGGCGTGGTGCCGCTGCGAGCTAACCAGCTATCCTCACCCGCACAAAAGCGGGTCATTAGGGTTGTGAGAGCTGCCATAGACTTGGGTTTTTCCTGGCCGAGGTGTCGAGCGAGCCACTCGTCACGGATATTATGCTTGAAAGCCGCCAGGGCTTCGGCGTCCGGACAGTCGACTATTTGGTTTTTTTAGTAAGGAACCGAGTCCAGAATTTCTGGGCTGACTCTCCGGGCTGTTGAGTAATGTGGCTCAGGTCATCGGCGTCTGGTGGTCGCACATATGTGCCCTGGAAGTTATCAAGGAATGTGTCTTCCGGGCTGGTCCTTTCAGCTTAAGGGGAAGATACTTGATGGCGTGTAGATCATCTCCGCGGGCCATGTGAATGTGGAGAAGGAAATCTTCGATCCATACTGCGGGGTCTGTTGTGCCGTCATACAATTCGATGTTTACGGGTTTGAACCCTTCTGGGAATTCATGATCCATTACTTTGTCAGTGAAGCAGAGGGGGTGTGCGGCGCCTCTGTGCCGGGCTATGTGGCTACGCAGCTCGAATTGGTCTGGGTTGCTGTGTTCGGCCCAGCCAGACTTGTTGATGATGTATCCGGCGCGACGATCATCATCGCGCGCTGGGGCACGCCCCCGCGATCCGTAGATCGATCTTGGCTGTCCTGCTTTGTTTTCCAGAATATCTTGCAGGTCTTGCTTGTTGCCCTGGGCCGTAGTATATCGGCGTGGGGGTGCGGGCTGGTATCCGGGCTGATATCCCATTTTATCCCGGTCACGGGGTGGCCGGTCAGCCATTTGGCGTTCGAGTCCATATTCCTCGGCTGCTAGGACTTCAGTCCATCTATCTGTGAGCAGATCTTGATCAGCTTGGAGTTGCTGCTGCTTCTCCTTCAGGCTCCTCGTAGTGGCTATAAGCCTATGCTTGAAGCGCTCCTGCTCCACGGGATCCTCACGCATGCCGAATTCGTCGTCGCTGAGGCTAACCTCGTCTTTGGAGGGGGCATGTAGTTGTCCTCCTCTGGGTATACGTCTGTCGCCTGTTCTTCTGGGCTGATCTGCTCATCTTCCTGTTCGGCCTGCTCGAAGGCGGGCTGGTCAGGGTCATATTCTTCTTCGGCGCCATCCGGATTATTTTCGTCTCTGGGGCCGGTATTGCTGTGGCGGGGCTTAGAGCGGCACCGACGACGCCCATGCTTTGTTTTTCTTCCCGAGGGGTTATCCTCCATTGCCTCATCGCCATTTGTTTCCTTCGGAGTGTCCACCATATATATATATCGTATGAGGAGGTGTCCGTCCACCGCCCGGTGAGCGGTGGCTCCTGTAATTCTCCTACATCGTCATCCATACCGTCGATGTCTTCGGAGTCGAAGTCAAGCACGTCGGTTAGATCATCGATCGTGGCAATGTAGTGGGTGGTGGGTGGGTAACGAATTCTGTCGTTATCTGCTTCCCACTCGAGCTGGACAAAGTTCGGCCCAGAGTCTCCTGACAAAGAGAGAGACTTCAATAAGTCCAGCATGTCGCCAAAGGGAGAGTGCTGAAAGACGTCCACCGCGGTGAACTCCATCACCGAAGCCCAACCAGGATTGGCGGGCTCGGGGACGCGCGGACTGGAACCTACATCCGGATATGAATCCGGGGGTCCGGAGTCACAGGCTCCCTCAGAGGTGAGACCTGTGTTCGGCTCCATCGCCAACAAGGGTATGGCCTGCGGGGCGGGGTTCAGCCCTCCGTCCTTAGGCAACGCAACCTGCCCCCGAATTTAGATCCCACGCTTCTGCCGGGGTGATATCCCGCGCAACGTCTGACAGCAGGTCTAAGCCGTGCTCATCGTGACTGTTCGGCGCTTATAGCGCTCGCCTGAATCCATCAAAGATCAAGTCCCCGCGAATATCCGCTGGGTAGTTCAAGTTCCCGAACCTGACCTGGTGGCCGGGGGCATAGCTATCGATCCACTCCAGGTGGCCAAGCGAATTGGCCCGCAGTGCAAAGCCGCCGAACATGAAGATCTGTCCGGGGAGGAAAGTCTCGCCCTGGACAGCGTTGTTGATGATGATCGAAGGAGCCATCGAGCCTGACAGCGACGACACAGAGGAACTCTCAATGAAAGCACCAATGTCAGTGTCAAAACCGGCGGATCTCGGGTAGGGGGTCCCGATCTGTGCGTCAAGGCTGATGGTAACAGGAAGCAAGGGACACAGATGTTTACCCAGGTTCGGGCCCTCTCGATGGAGGTAAAACCCTACTTCCTGCTTGATTAATATTGATGATATGGGTAGTACAAGAGTAGATCTACCACGAGATCGTAGAGGCTAAACCCTAAGAGCTAGCCTAAGATGGTATGATTGTAATTCTGATCGGCCTTCTAAGGACCAACCTCTCCGGTTTATATAGACACTGGAGAGGGCTAGGGTTTACATGGAGTCGGTTACAAGGAAGTAAATATAATATCCAGATCGCCAAGCTTGCCGTCCACCCAAAGGAGAGTCCCATATGGACACGGGCCGAAGTCTTGAGTCTTGTATCTTCACGCTTCAATAGTCCGGATGTTGTACACAGTCCGGCTGTCCGGATACCCCCTAATCCAGGACTCCCTCACCTATCACAGCCGATCATCACGTGGTGTCTCAGCACGAAGAACTGTCACAACGGTGCATACTCAGAGAGAACACTTATACCTTGAAATTTTAGTAAGGGATCATCTTATACTGCTACCGCCGTACTAAGCAAAATAAGAAGCATAAAAGATAAACATCACATGCAATCAAAATATGTGACATGATATGGCCATCATCATTTTGTGCCTTTGATCTCCATCTCTATCATCATCGTCACCGGCATGACACCATGATCTCCATCATCTTGATCTCTATCAATGTGTCGTCACATGGTCGTCTCGCCAACTATTGCTTTTGCAACTATTGCTATCGCACAGTGATTAAGTAAAGCAATTATATGGCGCTTGCATCTTATGCAATAAAGAGACAACCATAAGGCTCCTGCAAGTTGCCGATAACTTTAACAAAACATGATCATCTCATACAACAAATTATATCACATCATGTCTTGACCATATCACATCACAACATGCCCTGCAAAAACAAGTTAGACGTCCTCTACTTTGTTGTTGCAAGTTTTACGTGGCTGCTACGGGCTTCTAGAAAGAACCGTTCTTACCTACGCATCAAAACCACAATAATTTTTTTGTCAAGTGTGCTGTTTTAACCTTCAACAAAGACCGATCGTAGTCAAACTTGATTCAACTAAAGTTGGAGAAACAGACACCCGCCAGTCACCTGTGTGCAAAAACACGTCGGTAGAACCAGTCTCATGAACGCGGTCATGTAATGTCGGTCCGGGCCGCTTCATCCAAAAATACTGCCGAATCAAAGTAAGACGTTGGTGGTAAGAAGTATGACTATTATCGCCCACAACTCTTTGTGTTCTACTCGTGCATATACCATATACACATAGACCTAGCTCGGATGCCACTATTGTGGAACGTAGTAATTCAAAAAAAATCATACGATCACGCAAGATCTATCTAGGAGATGCATAGCAATGAGACGGGAGAGTGTGTCCACGTACCCTCGTAGACCGAAAGCGGAAGCGTTTAATAACGCGGTTGATGTAGTCGAACGTCTTCACGATCCAACCGATCAAAGTACCGAATGTACGGCACCTCCGTGTTCAGCACACGTTCGGCGCGATGACGTCCCTCGAGCTCTTGATCTAGTTGAGGAGGAGGGAGGGTTCCGTCAGCACGATGGCGTGGCGACGGTGTTGATGATGTTACCAACGCAGGGCTTCGCCTAAGCACTACGACGATATGACCGAGGTGTTAAACTGTGGAGGAGGGCACCGCACATGGCTAAGAGAACAACTGTTGTGCTTTGTGGTGCCCCTATCCCCGTATTAAAGGAGGGAGGAGGAGGAGGCCAGCCAAGGAGGGGCGTGCCTATAGGGGTAGTCTAACTAGGATTCCCAATCCTAGTTGGAGTCCCCTTCCTATTCCAAGAAGGGAGAGAGGGAAAGAGGTGGAGGAGAAAGAGGAAAGGGAGGGTCGCACCCCTCCCCTAGTCTAATTCAGTTTGCGCTTAGGGGGGCGCGCGCCTCCACCTGGCCGCTGCCTCCTCTCTTCCACTAAGGCCCATGAAGGCCCATTAATCCCCTCGGGGGTTCCGGTAACCTCCCGGTACTCCAAAAACTGCCCGAACCATCCCGAAACCTTTCCAGTGTTCGAACATAGCCTTCCAATATATCAATCTTTATGTCTCGACCATTTCAAGACTCCTCTTCACATCCGTGATCTCATCTGGGACTCCGAACAAACTTCGGTCATCAAAAACACATAACTCATAATACAAATCGTCATCGAATTTTAAGCGTGCGACCCTATGGGTTCGAGAACTATGTAGACATGATCGAGACACATCTCCGATCAATAACCAATAGCGGAACCTAGATGCTCATATTGGCTCCTACATATTCTACGAAGATCTTTATCGGTCAAACCACATAACAACATACGTTCTTCCCTTTGTCATCGGTATGTTACTTGAGCGAGATTGGATCGTCGGTATCATCATACCTAGTTCAATCTTGTTACTGGCAAGTCTCTTTACTCGTTCTGTAATGCTTCATCCTGCAACTAACTCATTAATCACATTTCTTGCAAGGCTTATAGTGATGAGCATTACCGAGAGGGCCCAGAGATACCTCTCCGATACACAGAGTGACAAATCCTATTCTCGATCTGTGCCAACCCAACAAACACCTTCGGAGACACCTATAGAGCATCTTTATAATCACCCAGTTACGTTGTGACGTTTGATAGCACACAAGGTGTTCCTCTGGTATTCGGGAGTTGCATAATCTCATTGTCCGAGGAACATGTATAAGTCATGAAGAAAGCTGTAGCAATGAAACTGTAACGATCATAATGCTAAGTTAACGGATGGGTCTTGTCCATCACATCATTCTCCTAATCACATGTCTATGGTTAGTAAACATAACCATCTTTGATCAACGAGCTAGTCAATTAGAGGCATACTAGGGACACTTTGTTTTGTCTATGTATTCACACATGTACTAAGTTTCCAGTTAATACAATTCTAGCATGAATAATAAACATTTATCATGATATAAGGAAATATAAATAACAACTTTATTATTGCCTCTAGGGCATATTTCCTTCACTTCGATCATGTAAATACCAAATATGTCATTGCCTTGTAGGTCAAATAACAGATCCAAAAGAACTAAAGAGAAAGAGGGAAAGGGAGAGGTATGCACTAAACAGGGATACAACAACAACAACAACAACAACAAAGCCTTTAGTCCCAAGCAAGTTGGGGTAGGCTAGAGGTGAAACCCATAAGATCTCGCAACCAACTCATGGCTCTGGCACATGGATAGCAAGTTCCATGCACCCCTATCCATAGCATGCACCCCTGTCAATGCACTAAACAAGGATGCAATATTAAAAAAAGAAAGGAGGCAAGGGAATGTAAGAAAGCTATGACTGCTATTTTAAATGGAATCAACACTCCATCTATGCCACCCGTGGCCATGTCGCCTGGTTACTCCATTATGTCTGTTCTTTATCATACATTTCATTAATCACTGCTAAAGTCATGTTAATGAAATATACTTTTGGATAGGTTTTGACACTTTGGAGATGCCTAGTGCGCAGTTTGCTATCACCCAGCAACGACACACACGAACTGTGGAAGGTCATGTGTTCTACATCCAAACATACTACCGACTTTTGTGTGTCAGCAACTGACTTTGGTAATACAATTTTGATGCAGGCATGCGGTAATGAGTGATCAGACTCCACTTCATGGTCCATATTCACTAACAACACCAGATGTTGTCGTCTCTCACAAGGAAAATGTCAATAATATCAATTCTGCCATTGAGTCCTCCCAACTCACTATGTTACAACCACCACTTCAGGCCTACAGATGGAACAGTTCATATAGTAATCATACATAATTCACACATACATCATACAGAGTGTAATCATTTGTTGCTCAAGTTGTCTTGATCCTAATTCACACTTACTATATAGAAGCAAAACAAGCACTTAAGAGGCAGAGGGAAAATGCCCGGTGTGAGCAACATAAAGAAGGGATATTGCAAAGACTATGTGACAAACGGCGTCGAGACAAATCTATGGTAGTGCTTACAAATGGAGAACAAAACCAATCTGATACAGGTGATGCCAGCTACATGAAACACTATATATCTTATCTTTGATTTCTTAACTGTCAGTCACTCAATGTTTCTGTAGCTGATGAAGATTGTGATTGGCTAAACACAAATGATACGTACCAGATAGAAAACATTGGAAGGAGGATGAAGCGAGACAACATACACACTACGCCGTCACGTGGACACAATCCCGTCGACAATTATAATGGTGCTTTGATTGACTACTTCTTGGTTCATACCTTCCATTCATCATTGATACTTGCCCATTTTGCAACATATGTTGTCAGGCAACGACCACGACGATGATGCATATGGAATACTGGAGCCCGATGGCAACACAATAAATATGATGGTACACATTAATGCATCTACGGTTCTATGTTTAATTTACGAGATCTTATAATTATTACAAACTAATATTTGTCTACTATAGACTGCTTGGGAGGTGAAAACCTTGTTGAATCTGAATACATTGAGCCTGATGAAGAAGCTAGGATGTTCTCCCACCAAGGTACCTTATTGCTATGATGAGTTACCATATATAATATAATAGTGTCATTTCTGCATATCAAAAAGATGCTTGAATATTCAAATTCTGTTCCAGATGTTCAATGTGAATCCTACCAAGTTAAACGATGTCACACTGATGGAACACAGACAAATGATCCTCATGATAAGGTTTACATTAACCTTCACAAAAATCACCGTGTCCTTAGGAAAGTTAGGGACTACCTCCATTGTGGAGCATTGTGGTTTCAATATCAGGGACCTGCATTTTGTTGCAGAAAGGGGAAAGTAGGTTTATTTACTCCCGAGGTTCCGGACGAGTTGAAACGGCTGTTCACAAGTCAGTGTGATGACGATGCTAAATATTTTCGAGACAATATATGGTATTTCAACTCTCACTTCTCATTCACAAGTCTTGGAGTCACCCTTGATCATCGAGTAAGAACTGCAGCAGGAACTGGCGTATATACCTTTCGTGCATGTAGGGGTTGTACCACGCTCTTGATGATCTGCTGTTGGCTGAAATGGCCCTAGGCATCTGCAGCTCATATTTATGATACAGATCATAACTTGGTGCATAGGGCTAAGAGGTCTCCAGATCTAAATATAGAGCTCATGCGGAAAATTCTACTAATACTAGAGCCGAACCCTTATGCGCAGGCTTTCAAGAGCCTTGGGCCTGTTCCGAATCTAGATGAGTACAAGATCTCACTAAACATAGATATCAAGTTGGATCAACATAGGTACAATGCCCCCAACAACTTCTCAGGTGGCAGCGATATGGGTTGAAGGGAGCGACCCACAAAATTGTTTTGGCAGGAGTGTTGTCGTGCATGGAAAAAAAGGAGACCGGCCTCTGTATATTAGAACCTACTATGGGTGCTATGACCCATTGTCATATCCACTATTTTTCGCACATGTGGAGACTGGTTGGAATCGCTGGATGCTGTATGTTCAGGCCCCCAATGACACCACCCAAGATCCAGCGCATATTACTGGGCCGCAAGAAACCCTGACCTCTGAATTACATACATGTATTATGTTCATTACTAATGTGTTATCTACTTACTATCTTTAAGAATATAAAAATAATTGTCTTTGTTAACCTCTCAAACAGATGGAAACTTGATTAATGGAAGGGAACAATTTGGCAACTTTGTGCCAGCTGAAGACCGAGTCACTGATTTACATACATGTATGATGTTCTATTAATTTGTTATTATCTACTTACTATATTTGTGAATAAAAACTTATGTCTTGGTCCACCTATCAAACAGATGATAATTTGATTAATGAAAGGGAACAAGTTGGCAACATTGTGCCAGATGAAAACCATGCCACTGGTGTACATGCAGGTATCAGTCATCGTTGCTTATTCTTAAGCAAATCTTATGTTGTCAAACATTATGAGTCCAGCCATTATACTGCTATTTATGTTCGATATTATAGATGATAATGACGATAACCAAGATGAGGATTTTGGTGACAATGAGGTGAATGCAACACAATCCAGGAAATTTGTTAGTGTGAGGGAGTACTACTGCTTCAAGCTACGGATCAGGAAGAAGCTTTTTAACATCATCTTGTTTGGTGGGTGCCTTTTCAAACAGTGGGTTGTTGACATGTATATCAAGATTGAGACTATGAGGCTGGACTGGTACTCAAAGCTAGAAAATCAAAAGGTTATACGAGCTGACCTCTACCAGGTATCATGCTTGTGGTTAGTCCAACACATCCTAATACAACGACTTATTGAAAATCATGCCATTTCCATAACCTTGTATACTAGTACAGGGTCTTGTTGGCACCATCATAGCCGGCGAGTCATGCGGTGATCGAATTGGCAAGAGAATCGTGCTTCCACGTACGTTTGCTGGTGGTGATCGTGACATGCAGCGGAGGTTGCTTGATGCGATGGCAATAGTCCAACGGTGGGGTAAACCAGATTATTTTATCATGACTTGCAATCCGTATTGGGAGGAGATAACCCAAAATCTGATGCCTGGACAACTGCCACAAGACCATCCCGACCTTGTGGCAAGAGTATAGAAGGCTAAACAGCGAGATATGATGGACTTGCTAACTAAGGGTAAGCATTTCGGAGAAGTCACAACTTACGTACATATCATGCTGTTTCAGAAACGAGGCCTCCCTCATGAGCATATACTTTAAATCATGAAAGCAAATAGCAAGTTAGCGACACCAGATGACTATGATCGGGTGATATCCGGAGAGATACCTGACAAAGTGAAACACCCCGTCCTACATGAGCTGGTCGTCAAACACATGTTGCACGAACCCTGTGGTGAGTTGAAAAAAAGTTGTCCTTGCATGATTGAGGGACAGTGTAGGTTTCATTATCCGCGAGCTTTTTGTGATGCCACGTAACAAGGAAAAGACTCTTATCCCATCTATTGGAGGAGGGACAATGGGCGTGGAGTTAGGATCAGAGGGTCAAATTTGGACAATAGATGGGTGGTCCCTTACAACCCTTCTTTGCTTATGCGATACAATTGCCACATTAATGTGGAAGCATGCTTGAGCATCAAGGCATTCAAGTATTTGTTCAAGTACATCTATAAAGGCCATGATCGGGCGTCCTTTGCATGCGAGGAGGCCATAATCAATGATAGTGGAATCATCAATGAAATCCGACAATATAGGGATGCACGCTATGTATCTCCTCCAGAGGCTATTTACAGGATTTTTGGTTTCAAAATGTCTGGTGTCAGTCCATCAGTGTTGCAGCTCCAACTTCATTTGTTGAACATGCATACAATTGCATTTAAAGCCGGTGAAAATCTAGAAGAAGTTGTCGCTCGACCATCTTCATCCAGGTCCTTGCTTACCGAGTACTTTAAGATGAACCGGAGGATTCCGCAAGCACGGAAATTATTGTACAAAGAGTTTCCAAAGCATTATAGATGGATAGCTGGAAAAAAGAAGTGGCAGAAGAGAAGAAATAATAGATCATAGATTGGAAGACTTGTGTATGCACACCCTGCTGAAGGAGAGAGGTACTACTTGCATGTGCTGCTAAGTCATGTTTGAGGTGCCACTTCATTTGATGATTTAAAAACAGTAAATGGCAACCTATGCATTTCCTTCAGAGAGGCATGTGAGCACTTAGGCCTCATTGAACAAGACAAGATTCTTGATGATTGCATGATAGTGGCAGCTGATAACCCACAAGTATAGGGGATCGCAACAGCTTTCGAGGGTAGAGTATTCAACCCAAATTTATTGATTCGACACAAGGGGAGCCAAAGAATATTCTCAAGTATTAGCAGTTGAGTTGTCAATTCAACCACACCTGGATAACTTAGTATCTACAACAAAGTATTTAGTAGCAAAGTAGTATGATAGTAATGGTAACAGTGGCAAAAGTAAAGATAGCAGTTTTGTAATGATTGTAACAGTAGCAACGGAAAAGTAAATAAGCGAAGCACAATATGTGAAAAGCTCGTAGGCATTGGATCAGTGATGGATAATTATGTCGGATGCGATTCCTCATGTAATAGCTATAACATAGGGTGACACAGAACTAGCTCCAGTTCATCAATGTAATGTAGGCATGTATTCCGAATATAGTCATACATGCTTATGGAAAAGAAATTGCATGACATCTTTTATCCTACCCTCCCGTGGCAGCGGGGTCCTAGTGGAAACTAAGGGATATTAAGGCCTCCTTTTAATAGAGAACCGGACCAAAGCATTAACACATAGTGAATACATGAACTCCTCAAACTACGGTCATCACCGAGAAGTATCCCGATTATTGTCACTTCGGGGTTGTCGGATCATAACACATAAAAGGTGACTATAGACTTGCAAGATAGGATCAAGAACTCACATATATTCATGAAAACATAATAGGTTCAGATCTGAAATCATGGCACTCGGGCCCTAGTGACAAGCATTAAGCATAGCAAAGTCATAGCGACATCAATCTCAGAACATAGTGGATATTAGGGATCAAACCCTAACAAAACTAACTTGATTACATGGTAAATCTCATCCAACCCATCACCGTCCAGCAAGCCTACGATGGAATTACTCACACACGGCGGTGAGCATCATGAAATTGGTGATGGAGGATGGTTGATGATGACGACGGCAACGAATCCCCCTCTCCGGAGGCCCGAAGGGACTCTAGATCAGCCCTCCCAAGAGAGATTAGGGCTTGGCGGCAGCTCCGTATCGTAAAATGTGATGAAACTTTTTCTCTAATTTTTTCTCCATGAAACGGAATATCTAGAGTTGGAGATGAGGTCGGTGGAGCATCAGGGGGGCCACGAGACAGGGGGCGCGCCCAGGGGGAGGGGGCGCGCCCCCCACCCTCGTGGACAGGGTGTGCCCCCCTGGCCTTGATTCTTTCGCCAGTATTTTTTATATTTTCCAAAAGTTATCTCCGTGGATTTTTAGGTCATTCCGAGAACTTTTGTTTTCTGCACAATGAACAACACCATGGTAGTTCTGCTGAAAATAGCGCCAGTCTGGGTTAGTTTCATTCAAATCATGCAAGTTAGAGTCCAAAACAAGGGCAGAAGTGTTTGGAAAAGTAGATACGTTGGAGACGTATCAACTCCCCCAAGCTTAAACCTTAGCTTGTCCTCAAGCAATTCAGTTGATAAACTGAAAGTGATAAAGAAAAACTTTTACAAACTCTGTTTGCTCTTGTTGTTGTAAATATGTAAAGCCAGCATTCAGGTTTTCAGCAAAGATTATGAACTAACCATATTCACAATAACACTTAGGTCTCATATTTACTCATATCAATGGCATAATCAACTAGCAAGCAATAATAGTAAATCTCGGATGACAACACTTTCTCAAAACAATCATAATATGATATAACAAGATGGTATCTCACTAGCCCTTTCTGAGACCGCAAAACATAATGCAGAGAACCTTTAAAGATCAAGGACGGACTAAACATTGTAATTCATGGTAAAAGAGATCCAGTCAAGTCATACCCAATATAAACTAATAGTAATGAATGCAAATGACAGTGTGCTCTCCAGCGGGTGCTTTTTAATAAGAAGGATGATGACTCAACATAAAAGTAAATAGATAGGCCCTTCACAGAGGGAAGCAGAGATTTGTAGAGCTGCCAGAGCTCGATTTTAAAATAGAGATGAATAACATTTTGAGCGGTATACTTTCACTGTCAACGCAACAACTATGAGATGGCGATATCTTCCATGCTACAAACATTATAGGCGGTTCCCAAACAGAATGGTAAAAGTTTATACTCCCCCACCACCAACAAGCATCAATCCATGGCTTGCTCGAAACAACGAGTGCCTCCAACTAGCAATAGCCCTGGGGGAGTTTTGCTTAATTATTTTGATTTGCTTTGATCTTTTTGATCATGGGACTGTGCATCCCGGTTACCAGCCATTTTCTCGTGAATGAGGAGCGGAGTCCACTCCCCTTGAGAATAACCCGCCTAGAATGGAAGATACAGACAACCCTAGTTGAAACATGAGCTGCTCGAGCATAGAAAACAGAATTTCATTTGAAGGTTTGGAGTTTGGCACATACAAATATACTTGGAACGGCAGGTAGATACCGCATATATGAAGGTATGGTGGACTCATATGGAATAACTTTGGGGTTTATGGAGTTTGGATGCACAAACAGTATTCCCGCTTAGTACAGGTGAATGCTAGCAAAAGACTGGGAAGCGACCAACTGAGAGAGCGACAAGAGTCATGAATATGCATTAAAATTAATTTACACCAAGTGTAAGCATGAGTAGGATATAATCCACCATGAACATAAATATCGTGAAGGCTATGTTGATTTGTTTCAACTACATGCGTGAACATGTGCCAAGTCAAGTCACTCAATTCATTCAAAGGAGGATACCATCCCATCATACCACATCATAACAATTTTAATAGCATGTTGGCACGCAAGGTAAACCATTATAAGCTCCTAGCTAATTAAGCATGGCATAAGCAACTATAATCTCTAAATGTCATTGCAAACATGTTTACTCATAATAGGCTGAATCAGGAACGATGAACTCATCATATTTACAAAAACAAAAGAGGTCGAGTTCATACCAGCTTCTCTCATCTCAATCAGTCCATCATATATCGTCATTATTGCCTTTCACTTGCACGACTGAACGGTGTGTATAATAATAATAGTGCACGTGCATTGGACTAAGCTGGAATCTGCAAGCATTCAATTCAAGAGAGAAGACAAAGTAATACGGGCTCTAAGTTAAATTAACAATCATGCATATGAGAGCCACTAAACATTTTCAATATGATCTTCTACTCTTGACCCCCAAAGGAAAGAAAATAAAATAAAACTATTTAAACGGGAAAGCTCCCAACAAGTAAAAGAAGAACGAGAAATCTTTTTGGGTTTTAATTTTAATTACTTCTACAAGCATGGAAATTAAACTAACTAATTTTTTTGGTTTTTCTTAAGGTTTATCAAACACACAAGAAGAAAGCTAGAAAAAGAAATTAAAGTAACATAGATAATACAATGAAAGAGTGTGAGCACCGACAACTAGAATAGTGTGTGAACATGAATGTAAAGTCGGTGAGAAATACGTACTCCCCCAAGCTTAGGCTTTTGGCCTAAGTTGGTCTAATGCCAAGGATAGCCTGGCTGATATCTGAAGTTATAACTGGGGTCGTACTGAGATGCAGCAGCCAATGCATCCTGAGCTGCGGCATGTTGACGAGCTGCCTCCGCTCTCCCCTTGTGTTCGGCTATCTCCTCCCTGGTAACAACATATCTTCGTTTTGCCTGGTAATCAAAAAGGGAAGGAGCAGGGAGAGTAACATGGACAATGCAACGTCTGTCAAAGATTAGTCGATACTGGAGGAATTGTTCATTCCTCAAAAGAAAACGATGTCTGACCATCACGTCATAATCTAAATAAGCGGGAGGCAACTCCATATCACCCTCTCATGGAGATATACCAAGATAATTAGCAACATGGGTCGCATAAATCCCTCCAAATAAATCTCCAAATATACCGTTATTATGTAACCTATGTGCAACTATTGCACCCAAGTTGTAATCTTTATTACCTAACACAACACTCTTGAGGACACAAAGATCAGGGACACACATGTGACATTCTTCATCTTTACCGTTAATGCATCTACCAATGAAGAGGGCAAAATAATGTATAACAGGAAAGTGAATGCTCCCTATGGTAGCTTGTGCTATATCCCTAGATTCTTCCACAGTGATACTAGCAAGGAAGTCTTTATATTCAGATTTGTGGGGTTCATGAACATTGCCCCACTGCGAGAGTTTGCAAGCAGTAGTAAAATCTTCTAGGTCCATGGTATAAGATTCATCATAAATTCAAACATGACATTCTGAGAATTACGCGAAGATGTAAATTTAAATCTTCTCACGAATGATTGTAGCAATTGGTAGTACTAAGGACACCTATCTTGTATGAGGTCATCAAGATCGGCATTATGCACATACGCGTCAAATTCATCCTTGATGCCTGCATTGACCATAAACTCTTCTGATGGCCACTCGCAAGCCTGCACTTCGGCTTCCCTTGGTGGTTCATCATCTTGCTCACGCATAGCATGCCTAGGTCCTCTCTTAGTTGAGGAACCACCTTGGTACATTCTGCTGGACATATTTCTTTCTCTGAAAAATTTCTGAAATTTTTAGTAACTTCAAAATAAAAGTGAATCAAACTAAACAAGATCAGTAGCAACTACTCCCACAAGTGCCTAGAGCCTATATCATGCATTAGAATTACTTGGGACCTCGTAAATTTGACATGCAAGCTCAAGAACAGGGTTACCTATGCAGCAAAAATTTGCAATGAATAAAGCACTAGAACAAAAACTAATTGGACCAATGGAGGAGTCAAGTACCAAGCAACAATCTCCCAAAGCAGTTTTGTGAATGGAGCTTTGAGGAAGGAGATCGAAAATCGCAGCAAAATGAGCTAGAACTCGTGCTTGAGCTGGATGGGGATTTTTTGGGAGGAAGATGAAGTGTGTGGGTGCAGGAATAAGTGGAGGGGGCCACCGTGGGCCCACGAGACAGGGGGGCGCGCCCAGGGGGTGTGGGCGCGCCCTCCACCCTCGTGGCCAGGTGCTTGCCCCCCTGCAGTGTTCTCAGTGCCTAAAATCCTCAAATTTCCAGAAAAAATCATACTAAATTTGCAGGGCATTTGGAGCACTTTTATTTTCGGGATATTTTTTGCTACACGGATAATTCAGAAAACAGACAGATAGTACTATTTTTGCTTTATTTATTCTAAATAACAGAAAGTAAAAAGAGGGTACAGAAGGTTGTGCCTTCTAGTTTCATCCATCTCATGATCATTAAAATGAATCCACTAACAAGGTTGATCAAGTCTTGTTAACAAACTCATTCCGAATAACCTGGAACCGGAGAAATTTTGAATAACACTAGGTTACCTCAACGGGGATATGCACATCCCCAACAATAAGAATATCATATTTTTTCTTGACAGTAGGAAGAGGACATTAAAAACCTCCAATAATGATAGTTGGAATTTTTCCAATAGAATTGATGCTATGAACTTGAGGTTGTTTCCTCCGAAAGTGTACCGTATGCTCATTACCATTAACATGAAAAGTGACATTGCCTTTGTTGCAATCAATAACAGCCCTTGCAGTATTCAAAAAGGGTCTACCAAGGATAATCGACATACCATCGTCCTCAGGAATATCAAGAATAACAAAGTCCGTTAAGATAGTTACATTTGCAACCACAACAGGCACATCCTCACAAATACCGACACGTATAGCGGTTGATTTATGAGCCATTTGCAAAAATATTTCAGTAGGTGTCAACTTATCAATTCAAGTCTACGATATAAAGAAAGAGGCATAACACTAAAGTCGGCTCCAAGATCACATAAAGCAGTTCTAACATAGTTTCTTTTAATGGAGCATGGTATAGTTGGTACCCCTGGATCTCCAAGTTTCTTTGGTATTCTACCTTTACAAGTATAATTAGCAAGCATGGTGGAAATTTCAGCTTCCGGTATCTTTCTTTTATTTGTAATGATATCCTTCATATATTTAGCATAAGATTTACTTTAAGCATATCAGTTAAGCGCATACGTAAGAAGATAGGTCTAATCATTTCAGCAAAGCGCTCAAAATCCTCATCATCCTTTGTCTTGGGTGGTTTAGGAGGAAAGGGCCTGGGTTTCTGAACCCATGGTTCTCTTTCTTTACCGTGCTTCCTAGCAACAAAGTCTCTTTTATCATAACATTGATTCTTTGATTGTGGGTTATCAATATCAACAACAGGTTCAACCTCTACATCATTGTTATTGCTAGGTTGAGCATCAACATGAACATTATCATTAACATTATCACCAGGTTCATGTTCATCACCTGATTGTGTTTCAGCATCAGAAATAGAAATATCATTGGGATTCTCAGGTGTGTCTATAACAGGTTCACTAGAAGCATGCAAAGTCCTATCATTTTTCTTTTTCTTCTTTTTAGAAGAACTAGGTGCCTCTAAATTATTTTTCTGAGAATCTTGCTCGATTCTCTTTGGGTGGCCTTCAGGATACAAAGGTTCCTGAGTCATTCTACCCATTTTAGTAGCCACTCTGACATCAAAGTCATGTTTATTATTTAATTCATCAAGCAAATCACTTTGAGCTTTAAGTACTTGCTCGGCTTGAGTGGTAACCATAGAAGCATATTTGCTAATGAGTTTAAGTTCACATTTAACTCTAGCCATATAATCACTCAAGCGTCCAATCTCGAAAGCATTATTCTTTAATTCTCTACCAACATAAGCATTAAAACTTTCTTGTCTAGCCATAAAGTCATCAAATTCATCTAAACATGGGCTATGAAATGTAGTAGACGGGATTTCAACTTTATCATATCTATAGAGAGAATTTACCTTTACTACCTATGTCGGGTTATCAAGACAATGTGTTTCTTCGACAGGCGGTAAATTAAGACCATGTATATCTTCAATAGGAGGTAAATTCTTAACATCTTAAGCTTTAATACCTTTTTCTTTCATTGATTTCTTTGCCTCTTGCATATCTTCAGGACTAAGAAATAGAACACCCCTCTTATTCGAAGTTGGTTTAAGAATAGGATCAGGAGTTGGCTCAATTGGCTCAGGAATTGCCTCAGGAATTGGCTTAGGAAGAGTCCAATTATTTTCATTAGTCAACATATTATTCAATAGTAATTCAGCTTGTTTGACTGTTCTTTCCCTGAAAACACAACCAGCACAACTATCCAAGTAGTCCTTGGAAGCATCGGTTAGTCCATTATAAAAGATATCAAGTATTTCATTTTTCTTAAGAGGATGATCAGGCAAAGCATTAAGTAATTGGAGAAGCCTCCCCCAAGCTAGTGGGAGGCTCTCTTCTTCGATTTGCACAAAATTATATATTTCCCGCAAGGCAGCTTGTTTCTTATGAGCAGGGAAATATTTAGCAGAGAAGTAATAAATCATATTCTGGGGACTACGCACACAACCAGGATCAAGAGAATTAAACCAAGTTTTAGCATCACCCTTTAATGAGAAATGAAATATCTTAAGGATATAATAATAGCGAGACTTCTCATCATTAGTAAACAGGGTGGCTATATCATTTAACTTGGTAAGATGTGCCACAACAGTTTCAGATTCACAGCCATAAAAAGGATCAGATTCAACCAAAGTAATAATCTTAGGATCAACAGAGAATTCATAACCCTTATCAGTAACACAGATAGGTGAAGTAGCAAAAGCGGGGTCATGTTTCATTCTAGCATTAAGAGATTGTTGCTTCCATTTAGCTAATAACTTCTTAAGATCATATCTATCATTGCAAGCAAAATTAGCTCTAGCAGCTTCTTCATCCATAACATAACCCTCAGGAACAATAGGCAATTCATAATTAGGGGTAGAACCTTCATCATCACTATCATCAATAATTTCGTTCTCAATAATTTCATTCTCTCTAACCCTAGCAAGTTGTTCATCAAGATATTCACCTAATGGCACAATAGTATCAAGCATAGAAGTAGTTTCATCATAAGTATCTGTAGGACCTTGAAGTATGTCTAGAGGGGGGGTGATTAGACTACTTGACCAATAAAAACTTAACCTTTTCCCAATTTTAGAGTTTGGCAGATTTTAGCTACTTTAGGACAAGTCAAGCAATCATCACACTATTCAAGCAAGCATGCAAAGAGTATATAGGTAGCGGAAATTAAAGCATGCAACTTGCAAGAAAGTAAAGGGAAGGGTTTGGAGGATTCAAGCGCAATTGGAGACACGGATGTTTTTGGCGTGGTTCCGATAGGTGGTGCTATCGTACATCCACGTTGATGGAGACTTCAACCCACGAAGGGTAACGGCTGCACGAGTCCACGGAGGGCTCCACCCACGAAGGGTCCACGAAGAAGCAGTCTATCCCACCATGGCCATCACCCACGAACGACTTGCCTCACTAGTAGTAGATCTTCACGAAGTAGGCGATCTCCTTGCCCTTACAAACTCCTTGGTTCAACTCCACAATCTTGTCGGAGGCTCCCAAGTGACACCTAGCCAATCTAGGAGACACCACTCTCCAAGAAGTAACAAATGGTGTGTTGATGATGAACTCCTTGCTCTTGTGCTTCAAATGATAGTCTCCCCAACACTCAACTCTCTCTCATAGGTTGGAAGTGTAGGTTCGTTCTGATGGCTCTCTCCATTGATGAAGAGGAGGTGGAGGGGTATATATAGCCTCCACACAAAATCTAACCGTTACACACAATTTACCAAACTCGGTGGGACCGAATCGTTAAACTCGGTCGGACCGATTTAGTAAACCTAGTGACCATTAGTGATTTTCGGTGGGACTGACATGCATCTCGGTGAGACCGATTCGGTTAGGGTTATGGCATAACGTAATCTTGGTAAGACCGATTACACAAACTCGGTGAGACCAATTTGGTAATAAGCTTTCCAGAGAGTTGGTCAGGTAAACTCGGTGGGACCGATTTGCTCTTTTCGGTGAGACCAAAATGTTACAAAAAGGAAACATAGAGTTTACATTGCAATCTCGGTGGGACCGATTGCTCACTTCGGTTGGACCGAAACGTTACGAAGGGAAACAGAGAGATTACAACCCCATCTCGGTGAGACCGAGATCCCTATCGGTAAGACCGATTTGCTTAGGGTTTGTGGCAGTGGCTATGACTTTTGGAATCGGTGGCGCCGGATAGGAAGAATCGGTGTGACCGATTTTGGCTTTGGGTTTAGGTCATTTGTGGATGTGGGAAAGTAGTTGAGGGTTTTGGAGCATATCACGAAGCACATGAAGCAAGAGGCTCATTAAGCAACACCTCATCCCTCCTTGATAGTATTGGCTTTTCCTATAGACTCAATGTGATCTTGGATCACTAAAATATAAAATGAAGAGTCTTGAGCTTTTGAGCTTGAGCCAATCCTTTGTCCTTAGTATTTTGAGGGATCCACTTTCATCATCCATGCCATGCCATTCATTGAGCTTTCCTGAAATAATAGTCTTGGAATAGTATTAGCTCAATGAACTATATGTTGTTATGAATTACCAAATCCACCTAGGGATAGTTGCACTTTCAGTATCATGCATAGTAGAAGTGGCATCATCAATAACATGCGGCATATCAGAATTCATAGCAGTAGCAGGTTTAGGTGTCACAAGCTTACTCAAAATAGAAGGAGAATCTAGTGCAGAGCTAGATGGCAGTTCCTTAACTCCCCTCGTAGTTGAGGGAAAAATCTTAGTTCTTGCATCTTTCAAGTTCTTCATAGTGATCAGCAGATATAAATTCCAAGTAACTCAAAGAATAGAGCTATGCTCCCCGGCAACGGCGCCAGAAATTAGTCTTGATAACCCACAAGTATAGGGGATCGCAACAGCTTTCGAGGGTAGAGTATTCAACCCAAATTTATTGATTCGACACAAGGGGAGCCAAAGAATATTCTCAAGTATTAGCAGTTGAGTTGTCAATTCAACCACACCTGGATAACTTAGTATCTACAGCAAAGTATTTAGTAGCAAAGTAGTATGATAGTAATGGTAACAGTGGCAAAAGTAAAGATAGCAGTTTTGTAATGATTGTAATAGTAGCAATGGAAAAGTAAATAAGCGAAGCACAATATGTGAAAAGCTCGTAGGCATTGCATCAGTGATGGATAATTATGTTGGATGCGATTCCTCATGTAATAGCTATAACATAGGGTGACACAGAACTAGCTCCAGTTCATCAATGTAATGTAGGCATGTATTGCGAATATAGTCATACGTGCTTATGGAAAAGAAATTGCATGACATCTTTTGTCCTACCCTCCTGTGGTAGCGGGGTCCTAGTGGAAACTAAGGGATATTAAGGCCTCCTTTTAATAGAGAACCGGACCAAAGCATTAACAAATAGTGAATACATGAACTCCTCAAACTACGGTCATCACCGAGAAGTATCCCGATTATTGTCACTTCGGGGTTGTCGGATCATAACACATAAAAGGTGACTATAGACTTGCAAGATAGGATCAAGAACTCACATATATTCATGAAAACATAATAGGTTCAGATCTGAAATCATGGCACTCGGGCCCTAGTGACAAGCATTAAGCATAGCAAAGTCATAGCGACATCAATCTCAGAACATAGTGGATACTAGGGATCAAACCCTAACAAAACTAACTTGATTACATGGTAAATCTCATCCAACCCATCACCGTCCAGCAAGCTTACGATGGAATTACTCACGCACGGCGGTTAGCATCATGAAATTGGTGATGCAAGATGGTTGATGATGACGACAACGACGAATCCCCCTCTCCGGAGCCCCGAACGGACTCTAGATCAGCCCTCCCAAGAGAGACTAGGGCTTGGCGGCGGCTGCGTATCGTAAAACGCAATGAAACTTTTTCTCTGATTTTTCTCTCTGCAAAACGGAATATATAGCTTTGGAGATGAGGTCGGTGGAGCATCAGGGGGCCCACGAGACAGGGGGGCGCGCCCAGGGGGGCGCCCCCACCCTCGTGGACAGGGTGTGGGCCCCCTGGCCTTGATTCTTTCGCCAATATTTTTTATATTTTCCAAAAGTTATCTCTGTGGATTTTCAGGTCATTCCGAGAACTTTTGTTTTCTGCACAATAAACAACACCATGGCAGTTCTGCTGAAAACAACGTCTGTCCGGGTTAGTTTCATTCAAATCATGCAAGTTAGAGTCCAAAACAAGGGCAAAAGTGTTTGGAAAAGTAGATACGTTGGAGACGTATCAACAGCCACATTTCAGATCCCTTGTGCACTAAGACGGTTGTTTGCGACTATATTGGTATTTTGCGAGGCAACAGAAATCCAACAATTGTGGGGGAAACATCTACCATCAATGTGTGAGGACTACCATCGTAATGAATCCAATGAGTCCGTACTTGAGCAGATGGTCCTTAGAGATATTAGGGATATGTTGCAATCCACGGGAAAGGATATTAAAAGCTATGGACTTCCGGATGTGGTTGAGATCGATGGTTCTCATGACGGTGAGTACAGAGAGGTAATAGAGGAGAGGAAAATCACCGCGGACAAAGAACATTTTGATCTATTTAGCAGTTTGAACAATGAGCAACTAGCTGGTTTCAATGACATAATGGATCATGTGATGAACAAAAAGAGCCAGATATTCTTTGTTGATGGTCCAGGTGGCACTGGGAAGACGTACCTATACAAGGCATTGTTTGCTAAGGTGTGTTCCATGGGCCAAATAGCGATCGCAACTGCTACATCTGGTACTGCAGCGTCAATAATGCCTGGAGGACGGACATCACACTACTGTTTCAAAATTCTAATCAAGCTCACTAACAAAAGTATGCGCAGTTTCACAAAACAGAGTGGTACAATGGAGTTGCTTAGAGAAGCGTCCTTGATAATTTAGGATGAAGTCGATATGACAAAACATCAAGCAGTTGAGACGCTTGATAGATCACTACATGATATAATGGATTGTTCTTTGCCATTTGGAGGAAAGGTTGTCGTCTTTGGTGGTGATTTCAGGAAGGTCCTACCCGTTGTGACACGTGGGACAAGAGCACATATCACGGATGCTACACTTCTGAGATCCTATCTCTGGGAGAAGACCCGCAAGATACGTCTCAAGCGCAATATGCGGGCACAAGCTGATCCTTGGTTCTCGGAATACCTCCTAAGGATAGGCAATGGAACTAAAGAGACAATTGGCGACGACTATGTCCGTCTCCCTGATGACATTGTCATTGGCTATACGGAGGATGAAAAAGCTATTAACATGTTCATCGAAGATGTCTTCCCATTGTTACATGCCAATGCTACATCGAGAGAGTACATTAGTGCACATGTTATTCTTTCGACCAAGAACGATCACATTGATGACCTAAATGACAAGATGATCTCTAGGTTTCCAGGTGAAGAAAAGTTATACCATAGTTTTGACTCAATCGAGGATGACCTGCAGAATAACTACACAATTGATTTTTTGAACTCGATCACACCCAATGGCTTGCCCCCGCATGTTTTGAAATTAAAGGTCAACTGCCCGGTCATTCTGCTCTGGAACCTCGACCCTCATAATGGTCTATGTAATGGAACACATCTTATGGTTAGAGCCTTTTAGGATAATGCAATCGATTGATACGTCTCCATCGTATCTATAATTTTTTATTGTTCCATGCCAATATTCTACAACTTCTACATACTTTTGGCAACTTTTCATACTATTTTTGGGACTAACATATTGATCCAGTGCCCAGTGCCAGTTCCTGTTTGTTGTATGTTTTTGTCTCGCAGAAAATCCATATCAAACGGAGTCCAAACGCGATAAAAACTTATGAAGATTTTTTTGGAATATATGTGATTTTTGGGAAAAATAATCGACGCGAGATGATGCCCGAGGAGTCCGCGAGGCAGGGGGCGTGCCCCGGGGGGTAGGGTGCGCCCTGGGCCCTCGTGGCCACTCCATAAGGCGGTTGGTGCCCTTCTTTCGCCACAAGAAAGCCAATATCCGGATAAAAATTGTATCCAAAATTCAGCCCAATCGGAGTTACGGATCTCCGGGAATTTAAGAAACGGTGAATGGGAGGAATCAGGAGGCGCAGAAACAGAAGGAAACAGAGAGAGAGAGACCCAATCTCGGAGGGGCTCTCTCCCCTCCGCCACCATGGAGGCCATGGACCAGAGGGGAAACCCTTCTCCCATCTAGGGGAAAGGTCGAGGAATAAGAATAAGAAGGGGGGCTCTCCCCCCTCTCTCTCCCGGTGGCGCCAGAACACCACCGGGCCATCATCGTGCCAACGATCTACACCACCAACTTCACCGCCGTCTTCACCAACTCTCCCCCCCTCTATGCAGTAGTGTAACACCTCTTCGCCCTGCTGTAATCTCTACTTGAACATGGTGCTCAACGCTATATATTATTTCCCAATGATGTATGGCTATCCTATGATGTTTAAGTAGATCTGTTTTGTCCTATGGGTTCATTGATGATCGTGATTGGTTTGAGTTGCATGTTTTATTATTGGTGCTATCCTATGGTGCTCTCCGTGTCGCGCAAGCGTGAGGGATCCCCACTGTAGGGTTTGCAATATGTTCATGATTTGCTTATGATGGGTGGCGTGAGTGACAGAAGCACATACCCGGGTATGTAGGTTGCTTGCGTATGGGAATAAAGAGGACCTGATACATTATAATGGTATGGTTGGGTTTTACCTTAATGATCTTTAGTAGTTTGGATGCTTGCTAGAGTTCCAATCATAAGTGCATATGATCCAAGAAGAGAAAGTATGTTAGCTTATGCCTCTCCTTCATATAAAATTGCAATAATGATTACCGGTCTAGTTATCGATTGCCTAGGGACAAATAACTTTCTTGTGACAAAAATCTCTCTACTAAAACTAACTTAGTTGTGTCTTAATCTAAACAACCCCTACTTTTTATTTACGCGCTCTTTATTATCTTGCAAACCTATCCAACAACACCTACGAAGTACTTCTAGTTTCATACTTGTTCTAGGTAAAGCGAACGTTAAGCATGTGTAGAGTTGTATCAGCGGTCGATAGAACTTGAGGGAATATTTTTTCTACCTTTAGCTCCTCGTTAGGTTTGACAGTCTTACTTATCGAAAGAGGCTACAACTGATCCCCTATACTTGTGGGTTATGAAGACCTTTTTCTGGCGCCGTTGCAAGGAGCACTAGCGTGGGGTGAATATTTTTGTGTGTGCTTGTTTGCTTTATCGCTAAGTAGTTTTTATTTGCTGTTCTAAGTTGTTCTCTATCTTTAGTCATGGATATGGAACACGAAATACCAAAAAAATAGGTGTACTTGCTACTCATGGAGATGGGGAACCCCCTAAAACCCTCGATGCTCATTATGTGAAAGATATTATGCACCACTTTAATAATCCTAAGAAAACCCCATTCAATTATATAATGGGAGACACATTGGGTCAACGTGAATACTTTAGGGATTATCGCTTGACTCAAAAAGGGAAACTATTATGGGATCAAATTCATATGTTGCATTGGTATGCTCGACAACTATGCTTGAGATATGATTATACTTGTTGCTCTAGGATGAAGGCTCCACACCTTCCCTTTTCATACAGATTTAGTGATAATGAAACCTTGGCTTCTTATGCTAATGGTATATATGATTACTATGATGTGGGACGAATAGAAGAATTTGTTGCTTTTAAGGGTGCTTATGAAATTGAATCTTTGTTTGAAAAGCATGAAGCTTTTGATGATGATATTTATAGGCCTGAAATTTTGCTATACTTAAGTATTGCTATGATAATTATGAATATAATGCCAATATTGATGCGTTTATTGAGAAAGTCTCCACTGTCCAAGAAGAGACTAATATGTTGCAGGAATCTATGGAAGAAGAAAATGTTGAAATTGTGGGCTCATTGGATGAAAAAGATGATGAGGAGAGCGAAGAACAAAAGGAGGAAGAGCAGATAGCTACCCGTGCCCACCTTCTAATGAGAGTAACTCTTCAACTCATACATTGTTTAATTTCCCTTCGTGCTTACCGAAGGATGATTGCTATGATCTCTTTAATTTGTTTGAAATATCCCTTTTTGATGAACTTGATGCTTGGTATGCTTGTGGCCAAGATGCCAATATGAATTATGCGTATGGAGATGAACTTGCTATAGTTCTTTATGTTAAGAATGAAATTGTTGCTATTGCACCCACACATGATAGTCCTATTATCTTTTTGAATTCTCCCAACTACACTATATCGGAGAAGTTTGTGCTAATTAAGGATTATATTGATGGGTTGAGTTTTACCGTTGCACATGATAATTTTGATAAATATAATATGCATGTGCTTGCTGCTCCTACTTGCAATTATTATGAGAGAGGAACTACATATCCGCCTCTCTATGTTTCCAATACGATAAAATTGCAAGAAACTGTTTATACTATGCATTGGCCTTTACTTTGTGTGAATGAATTGTTCTTTTATGACATGCCGATGCATAGGAAGAGAGTTAGACTTCGTCATTACATGATATATGTTACTTTGTGCTCACTACTAAATTACAAATCATTGTTAATTAAAATTGGCTTTGATATACCTTGGGATCTAGGTGGATCCAGTACTTGAGCACTATATACCTAGATTAATGGCTTTAAAGAAAGTGCTGCCAGGGAGACAACCCGGAAGTTTTAGAGAGTCATTTATTTATGTTGAGTGCTTTTATAAAGTTTGAAAACAAAAAAATAAAGAGGAGAACTTAAAACTTTTTCAAAAAGAAAAGTGAAAGTGAGAGAGACGAGCATTCACTGGTATGCGTCGGTGCTATACAAACGGTTTTTAACCCCTTTCCGCGACGACACTTGGAACCGTCACCAAGTGAGTGTGGGCGATAGTGGGTCCTTCCTACATGACCTAGAAACCATCGGGGATAGGGAGCCTTGATGCATACAGTTGCCCCTATATAACCGTTTTGATGTCTTGCATATCCAAAACGCTTCATCCTTGCTACTTGTTTGTGCTCGCATTGCCATCGCAGTCGGAATTTTGTGGTTTTACCTAAACCAGGCAGATTCCAGGCACGAGAGTTTTCTAGGCACGAGATTTTTCTAGGCACGGGAGTTTTCTAAGCACGTACCAAACTGGCTCTATGTTTACGATGCCTGGCACATCACAAACAGTTCATGATTATAAATCGTGTATGATAGGTAGACATTCACACACATTTAGTTCTCCCGCACCGTATGTGATAGTGTTTGACATCACACACACTTTGCAAACAACAACTGTGTGCATTGTTACACACGTTTCCACTCCGTGAACCGTGTCGGATTATGATGTATATCGCACACGTTGTGCTTTATTAAGCGTGTGCACCGTAATGACCCACACACTGTAATTTTGCCCTAATTTAATTGCTGCTATTTAAAACTGTACCTAATTTAAACTTGAAAGTAGGCTATAGCTTTATTCATATCCATCAGGTTCAAACAACCAATGCATTATTCAATTCACAGGTACATATGTTTAAGAATTTCATAAGCACCAAATAAAGAATGATGAACTAGGGTTCTATACTTGTACTATTACAGATGGTAAAGAAAGAGGCGACATACATTCTGGTTGCTGAACAAGGTGAAGTGGAATGGCCCTATCGTGCTCTCCTGGATGCAGAGGGCACACACAACTCTAGTCCAACCCCTTGTGATGGCCGGTCGTGAGTCATGTAGTTTGAGAGGTAATCTTGAGTAAACTGCTTCAGGATCCACTACAAAGGAAAAAATATTCAGACATTGTCATCTAACACAACTCATTACGGGCAGTAAAAAGAAGGCTACAGGGTTCTTACTTACCATCCAGCAGTTCACTGTTGTCTTGCATAAAGTGTAAACATATAGTTCGATTGACATCTTTTGACCTATTTTAATAACAATATTTATTAGTTTCCTGACTTGATGCTGGTTCATGAATATCTCATTGCCCCATACGCAGAAAGGGTCGAAGTGTGGATCTTTGGCAATGACATGTGTACCTAAAAGCACCAAGTTAATATTAGAAGCTAAACAACAATTGCAAAATGATGTAGTACAACACTCCCTCCATCCCATTATATAAGATTTTATACACGTATATCTAGACATCATCATAACATTAAGGTAACACCCTTCCTTGTTTCTATGTAGCCTGGGATTGGATATTTAGTCATTCAGTACAATGCATGTTGCTATGTAGCCTCATATATATTAAATATGGCCCTAGTTAACCTACTGATAAATGGGTTACAGATACATCCGGTGAAATGTCTGATTCGACGATTAATCCCTTATCAGCCCCCAGGCTATATGGTACCAGCTACCGATATCCTGAATAGTGAGTACATATAAGCAATGCGATGAAACTAACCTCGATGGAAAAAACAACACTGTTCTCAATATGTTCCTGTATGAGTACATATAAAGGCATGTTAAGCACAACAGGCTAAACATCAACCAAATTTATCCATGGTATACAACATAATATACAAATGATAGTTTCAGTGTGCAGGCTTAAGCACGCTAGTTAAGTAGAACAAGAAGTGGAAAGGGTGTTAACTGCATCATGCATAACATTTATAAACAAGCAAATAGTCATTCAAACTGGTACTGTACAGGTCTAAAGTACACTAGTTATTGTTAAAAAAATGAAAAGGCATGTTAACTACAATATCCATAACAGCAACCAAATATCGTAATTCATAGTGTTATTGTTGAAATTGTTATTGATGAAATTGAATTACATGGCAAATATTTGCACATATAGAGCATCACATTGTGAAGAACTCAAATAAACAAGGCATAAGGCCATCTCTAGCCGCTCCTTTAAAAGTTAAAGGACTAAAACAATTACTGGATATATATATACTCCAGCAATTTTTGGCCGTTTCTAGCCGATCCCCTAAACTTAATGTTGTAAACTTCAATTTGATCAAGTTCAAAGTAGGTTCAACCCAAAGTAGCATGCATTCAAACATAAACATAGATAGTTTTGCATAACCGAACATAAAACATAAATTTAAACTAAGCTAAACTACTTTGGTCAAAGTAGAGGTCGAGCCAATCCTTCCTCGTCGGTGATACGTCTCCAACGTATCTATAATTTTTGATTGTTCCATGCTATTATATTACCCGCTTTGGATGTTTATGGGCTATACTTTACACTTTTATATCATTTTTGGTACTAACCTACTAACCGGAGGCCCAGCCTGTATTGCTATTTTTTGCCTATTTCAGTGTTTCGAAGAAAAGGAATATCAAATGTAGTCCAAACGGAATGAAACCTTCGGGGGCGATCTTTTTGGAACAAACGTGATCCAGAGGACTTGGAGTGCAAGTCAAGAAGCAATCGAGGAGGCCACGAGGGTGGAGGGCACCCCCCCTACTGGGCACGCCCCCTATCTCGTGGGCCCCTCGGGCGTCCACCGACCTACTTCTTCCTCCTATATATACCCACATACCCCGAGAACATCAGGGGCGACCACGAAAAACTATTTCCACCATCGTAACCTTCTGTATCCGCGAGATCCCATCTTGGAGCCTTCGCCGGTGCTCCGCGAAGGGGGAATCAAACATGGAGGGCTCCTACATCAACACCATAGCCTCTCCGATGAGTTGTGAGTAGTTTACCACAGACCTTCGGGTCCATAGTTATTAGCTAGATGGCTTCTTCTCTCTCTTTGAATCTCAATACCATGTTCTCCTTGATCTTCTTGCAGATCTATTAAATGTAACTCTTTTTGCGGTGTGTTTGTCGATATCCGATGAATTGTGGGTTTATGATCAAGTTTATCTATGAGAAATATTTGAATCTCCTCTGAATTCTTTTATGTGTGATTAAGTTATCTTTGCAAGTCTCTTTGAATTATCAGTTTGGTTTGGCCTACTAGATTGATCTTTCTTGCAATGGGAGAAGTGCTTAGTGAGGGAGTCCTGGATTAGGGGGTATCCGGACAGCCGGACTGTGTACAACATCCGGACTATTGAAGCGTGAAGATACAAGACTCAAGACTTCGGCCCGTGTCTGGATGGGACTCTCCTTTGCATGGAAGGCAAGCTTGGCGATCCGGATATTATATTTCCTTCCTTGTAACCAACTTCATGTAAAACCTAGCCCTCTCCGGTGTCTATATAAACCGGAGGGGTTGGTCCTTAGAAGGCCGATCACAATTACAATCATACCATCATAGGCTAGCTCTTAGGGTTTAGCCTCTACATTCTCGTGGTAGATCTACTCTTGTACTACCCATATCATCAATATTAATCAAGCAGGAAGTAGGGTTGTACCTCCATCGAGAGGGCCCGAACCTAGGTAAACATCTGTGTCCCTCGCTTCCTGTTATCATCAGCCTTGACGCACAGATCGGGACCCCCTACCAGAGATCCGCCAGTTTTGACACCGAAATTGGTGCTTTCATTGAGAGTTCCTCTGTGTCATCGCTGTCAGGCTTGATGGCTCTTTCAATCGTCATCAATGACGCTGTCCAGTGCGAGACTTTTCTCCCCGGACAGATCTTCGTATTCGGCGGCTTCGCACTGCGTGCCAATTCGCTTGGCCACTTGGAGCAGATTGATAGCTATGCCCCCGGCCACCAGGTCAGGTTCGGAAACTTGAACTACACAGCGGATATCCACGGGGACTTGATCTTCAACGGATTCAGGCCAGCGCCAGGAGCGCCGAACAGTCAAGATGAGCACGGCTTAGACCTGCTGTCAGACGACGCTCGGGGTATCACCCCGGCAGAAGCCTCAGATCTAAATCCGGGGCAGGTTGCGTTGCCTGAGGACGGAGGGCTGGACCCCGCCCCGCATGCCGTACCCTCATCAACGATGGAGCCGAACATAGGCCTGACTTCCGAGGGAGCCTGTAACTCCGGACCCCCGGATTCATATCCGGTTGTAGGTTCCAGTCCGCGCGTCCCCGAGTTCGCCGAGCCTGGTTGGGCTCCGGTAATGGAGTTCACCGCAGCAAACATCTTTCAGCACTCGCCCTTTGGCGACATACTAAACTCATTTAAAATTCTTTCTTTGACAGAGAATTCCGGGCCGAACTATGTCCAGCTCGAGTGGGAAGCAGGCGATGACGAAATTCGTTACCCACCCACCACCCACTTGATAGCCACGGTTGATGATTTAAACGACGTGCTTGACTTCGACTCCAAAGGCATCGACGGTATGGACGACGATGCAGGAGAAAACTCAGAATCTATGGGGTACCAGATTCCCGCCTCGTCACAAGCCATATACATGGTGGATACGCCCAAGGAAGACGACAGTGACAATCCGGGAGATAAAACCCCTGGGCAAAAACCAAAGCGACGGTGTAGACGCCGTTCCAAATCCAGCAACAGTAACAATATCAGCAAGAGCGCCAGAAGAATGGATACTCCGGTCAACCCCAAAGGCAACAACAACCAAACGGAACTAGCGATGGAACAGGACGAACCAGGTCACGCCAAGCATAGTTCGGAGCAGACGCCCGAAGACAATGATCCAGAGGGACGAGTTCATCAAACCGGCCCAGGACAAGAAGACAGCCCGGACAATGACGCATTCGTCATTCCGGAAGAACGCGTGGAACGAGAGAACCTCCACAGAAAGCTTATGGCCATAGTGAGAAGTCTGAAGAGGAAGAAGCAACGGCTTAAAGCCACACAAGAAATGCTCAATTGCAGATGGAACAAAGTGCTGGACACTGAAGAAAGATATGGCGATGATTGCCACACAAAGAGCTACCCAAAACATAAGCTACTACCAGAATTCGACGACGAGGCCGTTCCACCAAAGAGTAACACGACCAGGAGACCAGACGTAACACTTCACAACCGCAATAAAGCAACTATCAAAGACGCGCACGATCAACGTGAGCACCTAGATAAGAAAGCTGGCGCAGCTAGGTCCATCTATGGATCTAAAGGACACACCCCGACGGGGGACTATGGTCATCAAAAAAGTTACGATAATCAAACACCAGTTCGGAATAAACACCGAACACAACAACAGCCGACGGCATGCCACAGTACGTCCAAATACATAGGGGCTGCTCACCCCCTATGCTTTACTGATGAAGTACTGGACCATGAATTCCCACAGGGCTTTAAACCTGTGAACATAGAGGCATACGACGGAACGACAGACCCAGGGGTCTAGATCGAGGACTTTATCCTGCACATACATATGGCTCATGGGGATGACCTTCACGCCATCAAATACCTCCCCCTCAAACTGAAGGGACCAGCTCGGCACTGGTTTAAAAGCCTCCCCGAAAATTCAATTGGGAGTTGGGAGGAACTCGAGGACGCTTTCAGGGCAAATTTTCAAGGGACTTATGTCCGGCCTCCGGATGCTGACGATTTAAGTCACATAATCCAACAACCCGGAGAGTCCGCCCGCAAGCTTTGGAACAGATTCCTCACTAAGAAGAATCAAATTGTTGATTGTCCGGATGCCGCAGCCCTAGCGGCATTCAAACATAGCATCTGTGACGAGTGGCTCGCCAGACACCTCGGCCAAGAAAAGCCTAGGACAATGGCATCCCTAACAAGCCTTATGACCCGCTTTTGCGCGGGTGAAGATAGCTGGCTAGCTCGTAAAGGCACCAACGACCCCAGCACATCCGAAATAAGGGATGGCAACGGGAAGCCACGGCGTACTAAAAACAAACACCAAAACAAGGAAGAGAGCCCAGACAACACAACGGTTAATGCCGGATTCAGGGGCTCTCGACCTAACCAGCAAAATAAGCCATCTAAAGGCAGCAAAGAGGGACCGTCCGGTCTGAACAGAGTTCTGGACAAACTGTGCCAAATTCATGGCACCCCCGACAAACCTGAGAACCACACGCACAGAGAGTGCTGGGTCTTCAAGCAGGCCGTCAAACTAAACGCCGAACACAAGGGAAGGGAAACACCAAGCGAAGACGAGGATGAACCCCACCCACCGAACACTGGGGGACAGAAAAAATTCCCACCAGAGGTTAAGACAGTGAATATGATCCACATGACTCGCACATCCTTGAGAAGGCACGAACACGCCCATAAAGACGCGCGCGATATAGAGCCCACCATACCCACACCTAACTATTGGATGTCTTGTCCGATCACCTTTGATCACCTAGGCGTCCGAGCTAGTATTCGGCGCGAAGGATCAGATGCCTTGGTGCTTGACCCAATAATCAACGGATACCACCTCACCCACGTCCTCATGGACGGCGGCAACAGTCTCAATTTAATATATGAGGACACTGTCCGCAGGATGGGGATAGACTCATCCAGAATCAGCAAGTTTAACACCACCATTGAAGGGGTGATACCAGGCATTGAAGCCTACAGCAGGGGCTCCATCATACTGGATGTCACATTTGGCTCTCCAGGAAACTCCAGAAGCGAAGAACTAGTCTTCATCATCACACCCTTCCAAAGCAGCTATCAAGCATTGCTTGGAAGAACGACCTTCGCCCGCTTCAACGCATTGCCGCACTATGGCTACCTTACACTTAAGATGCCCGGTCCACGTGGCGTCATCACCGTTAGCGGAATAATAGAGCGCTCTTCGCGCGCAGAGGAATACACGACGGCCCTAGCGGCCGGACTATAAGTGGCCTCTAACAAAAATATGACGGGTCGTTAAGACCACGGACACGGGTGGACGAGTCCGGCAGCCCATATCAAACCAGGGCACCGTATATGTAATCCTATAGTGGATATGAGGGGCTAATAATAAAGCCCCACACTTGGCTCAACCTTATTGGCAGGCCAACATTTTACATTCTTACTACCCATCGCATACTTACGTTGTACTCTTCTATGAGTTTCCCTTTTCCGCAGACAACGTTCGGGCGATACCCTTCCAGGATGCGGCACAACAGAGACAAAGGCGCAGACGTGCAGCAGGGCCCCATTCAACAGGTTTCTTTTTAGATTAAGCCCCTGTGTAAACCTTTTCTATTGCCTCTTGTTGTTTAACCATCCCATGGGTTCCATACCCACAGAGGATACTTCCGTTTTTGGCATCTCGCCACGGCAGATTAACGCACGTACCTGGAAACACAGGGTTTATAATGAATGGGCATTCTTGAGCCCATCATCTGTTATAAAGTCCGAATACCTTCGGGAGTGTTCGGCGTCACGAGTTTGGCCTTATATGCATCAGCTCCGAATCATGTCTTTGGTCAAATGTTGGGTTTGCCCGGCTCCTGGGTTTGCCGGCTTACGTTCCGTTATTATCGGCTAAGGTGGCCAAAAGCAAACTACTGTGATTGTGCCCTGGTTATTCCGGATGAGCACCTCAGTAGAGAAAGCCGAAAACTGACTGTCATGATACAGCGAGAGACTGGTCAACCACTCGGCAACTCACCGGAATCTCTAGGATTCCTCCACATTAACGAAGGGCCATTTCTAGGCCAGGTACATACGCGCCCGTATTCGGATGCTCGCGAAGGTACCAGGGGCTACATAGTAGCCCCAACGTTAGAACCCCGCGGCTAAGCGAAAGTGTTACAGCTATATAGTTCGGTTGCCTAGTTCGACGTGCGATCACCTCCTTAATGGACCAAGACGTTGGATAAAGAGTGACTAAGCACATTTTTTTCGCGAACACCCCCGCATTGTATGCGTGGGGGCTGAAGCCAACGACTGCTAACTTTC
>NC_041393.1:428597716-428744096 GCF_002162155.2 Triticum dicoccoides | reverse complement strand
ACACACACACACACACACATATAAACGGCCGCACATGGGAGACAATCATATTTTCAGACAAACATTATAAATATAGCATTATAATCAAAATAAACATTGTTTTTACAATGATTTGAATCATCACTCGAATAGGAGATTCTTCGGGCACTGCGCCTGTATCAGGCGGGCACCCTCTGTGACCTGTGCCAAGTAGTGCCCGGCCGGATATTGGCCCCCCACCGGATCCTGAGACGCTATCATAGTGGCATCCATATCCGTCCAATACGCTTTAACGCGGGCAAGGGCCATCCGCGCACCTGCTATGCATGCCGACCTCCTCATGGCATCGATCCAAAGCACGACCCCAAGGAACTGTTGCACCAAACCAAAGTAGTTGTCCGGCTTAGGCCCCTTCGGCCAAAGATGGTCTATTACAGACCGCATTGCAAGACCGGGCAGCCTGTGAAGCTCCGCTACAGCAGCCATCCTATCACTTAAGGGCAGCGGGCGAGTGGGAGCACTGAACTGCGACCAGAAAAGCTTCTCCACCTCCTTCTCACCCTGATCTTTGAAGAACTCCATAGCATCAGCCATACTCTTCGCCAGGTCCGTGTAGGTGTCCGCCGAACTCCAGCGTCCATCCAGGGGAGCGTACTTTGGATCGAAGAACTTCGTCCGCAGCAAATAGGAGCCCCCAGCCGCGATTTTACCGGCCTGTTGAAGCTCCTCCCGCGCACCCCTGAGCTCGGTTCGTATTTCCTTGGTGGCATTAAGTGCCTTGCTCAGGTCAGCTGATTTATCCTCATGCTCCTTTTTCAAGAGCTCATACCGGTCAGCGGCATTTTTTAACTCGATATCCATTTCGGTTATCTTTTCCTCACTTCAGCGACGAGCAGCCTGTTCGGCTCTCAATTCCTTGGCCGCCTTTAGGGCAGCCGCATTGCTCACCCGAGCTTGTTCCTTGGCTAGAGCAAGTTCCGCCCTCATGGCCTCCATGGCAGCAACACCATCTGTAGTCCGAACATATTACATTAACATGTGCCACCTTAATATTTTTCCTATGCAATGGAAAGACAGGACACATACCTTGTGATTTATCCAGCCGCTCATTCATCAGAGTGATATCGGCATCAATCGACCCAATTTGCCTCGTTAGTTCGGCAACTTCAATGGACGGGCCAGCGGCTGGACCCACATGTAACTGCACATATTTACAACATAAATCATGGGTTTATGATCCTCCGTTTGCTGCCTAGGGCAGGCAACCAGAGTCTCAGGGGCTACTATCTATATGGAGCACACCTAGCGCGTGCCTCACAACTAAAGAAATAGTGGATTCTCCATTACATACCTCAAAGCCTCTGAGCAGGCTTGTGAATGCTTCATTCAAACCGCTTGTAGCGGATGAAATCTTCTTAAGCATCGCGCTCATTAATGAGCGGTGCTCCCCCAAGAGCGCAGCTCGCTCCAGCAAGCCTGTCAGTACATCCGGCCAGGCATCGAACTGCGCCAGACTCTTCACATCGCCCCCCGTTGTAGCCAAGTGCTTCGGGTGCAGGGCGGCTGACGAATTGACTGCCGGCTTCGGCAGATCTGGACTCCTCCCTGACGACACCTCGGTGTCGCCCGCTTCATGAGTCGGAGAGGGGGATGGGGTCTCGCTCTCCATCATCTCTGGAGGAAGGTCCCCCGAAGACGAACCCTGTTGAGAGGAGCTGTTGGCTGGACTGCAAAAATTTGAATCCTAATTACTGACCAAGGAGAAACACAGTACCTTCGGATCGTAGATTGACTTATAGCTCGGTGGAGGGCTGGCCCGTTGGAGGGCATGGTGCGGTGAGGGTGCCCGTCGGAGCAAGGCCCCCTAGGGATGTCTTTTTCCCTAATTTGGGCATCTCCGCCTCCAAATCTTTGGAGGCGGCCCTCTTCTTCCCACGCGGGGAGGAGGCCTTAGCCTCTCCTCCCCGACTAACCTTCCTGGGGGAGGTAACAATTCCCCCAGTTCGGATGCGTAGCGTGTGGGGTTCAGATTCTTCATCCCTCCCCTTGTTTTTCCCCGAGGGCATTTTGCTAAGTACCCGGTCGAGCATCTTGGCCATAGTAGGGGCGGGCGAGCCTTCGGGAAGCGGTGCCGGACACCTGATTCTCTCCGCCTTGCTGAGCCATTCCTGGACGCAAATGATTGTCAGAGCTAACAGTCATGATAAATACAAAACAGGGTGTCCGGTATCAAGGCTACTTACTTGGGTATCTAGGTGATTGCAGCTTAGGCCCACATCCTCGGTGGTGTCCGGACATACTACTTTCTGTCCGAAGAATAATTTGCACATCTCTTCGGGCTTCAAGCCAAAGAAGTGCTTAACAGTCCGCGGACCCTCCAGATTGAACTCCCACATCCGGAGAGGCCGGCGTTGGTACGACAACATCCGCCGGATTAACATCACTTGCATTATGCTGACAAGGTTGATGTCCCTCTCAAGAAGCTCCCAGATGTGGTTCTGCAGTACTGGGACGTCACCTGTGGGCCCCCAATTCCGTCCTATGTCTATCCAGGATGCCAACTATGACGGAGGGCCCGAGCGGAACTCAGGGGTGGCTACCCACTTTGTGCCCCTTGGGGCCGTAACCAAAAACCACCTCCGCTGCCATACATCAGATACTTTTGGGAAGGAACCCTCCGGCCATGGGGCGTCGGCGTTTCTGCTTATTATGGCACCTTCGCACTCCACATGTCGCCCCCCGATCATCTTCGGCTTCACATTGAAAGTCTTGAGCCATAAGCCGAAGTGCGGGGTGACGTGGAGAAAAGCCTCGCACACCATAATGAACGACGAGATATGGAGGATAGCGTCTGGAGCTAGATCATGAAAATCCAACCCATAATAGAACATGAGCCCCCTCAGGGTGAAACCCAAACCGCGGAGGAAGTGTGGGACGAAAACGACATGCTCATTGGGCTCCGGCGTAGGGATGACCTGCCCTGGAGCAGGAAGCCTATGCTGGATATCTACGGTCAGGTATCCGACCTCCCTAAGCTTTGCAATGTCCTTCTCTTCAATTGAGGAGGCCACCCACCGGCCTTGAGGGTCAGATCCGGACATATTGGAGGATTTGGGAGGGGTGGAGCTTAGGTTTTGGGTGTTAGAACTCGAGGTGCAAGAAGACACGATGAAGGCAAAAAAGAGGCGTAGGTCTTGACCCCTTTATTAACAAGGTGAATATCAAGAGTCCCCGGTGTGACCGTTTGAGGCTTATCTAAAAACACACGAGGTTATACCAACAGCCGTCGTGGGGTCACGCACGCTCATATTGATGGAAAATCCCATAATAAAGGGAACACGATCTCTGCCTCGACGGGACGTGCCAATAAAACCACCTCGTAACGCGAGTCGTTGGGGGGGTCAGAAATGTCGGTTCGCGTTGGACCAAGCCATGATGCAAGGGCACGACGCACAAAGATTGCTAGCGAATCAGATCTATACCATGTGAAGATCATCTTGCAGATCCGGACACGGTCTACGTGTTCGATAACCACTTTGGAGCATTCGGAGAAGGAACCCGCCTTGCAATGCCGAAGACAATACTGCGCGTAGGACTCATCGTCATTGAAGCCTGGTTCAGGGGCTACTGAGGGAGTCCTGGATTAGGGGGTATCCGGACAGCCGGACTATGTACAACATCCGGACTATTGAAGCGTGAAGATACAAGACTCAAGACTTTGGCCCGTGTCCGGATGGGACTCTCCTTTGCGTGGAAGGCAAGCTTGGGGATCCGGATATTATATTTCCTTTCTTGTAACCGACTTCATGTAAACCCTATCCCTCTCCGGTGTCTATATAAACCGGAGGTGTTGGTCCTTAGAAGGCCGATCACAATTACAATCATACCATCATAGGCTAGCTCTTAGGGTTTAGCCTCTACGATCTCGTGGTAGATCTACTCTTGTACTACCCATATCATCAATATTAATCAAGCAAGAAGTAGGGTTTTACCTCCATCGAGAGGGCCTGAACCTGGTTAAACATCTGTGTCCCTCGCTACCTATTATCATCAGCCTTGATGCACAGATCGGGACCCCCTACCCGAGATCCGCCAGTTTTGACACCGACACTTAGCTTTAGGTTCAATCTTGCGGTGTCCTTTCCCAGTGACAGCAGGGGCAGCAAGGCACGTATTGTATTGCTGCCATCGAGGATAAAAAGATGGGGTTTATATCATATTGCATGAGTTTATCCCTCTACATCATGTCATCTTTCTTAATGCGTTACTATGTTCTTATGAACTTAATACTCTAGATGCATGCTGGATAGCGGTCGATGTGTGGAGTAATAGTAGTAGATGTAGGCAGGAGTCGGTCTACTTGTCACGGACGTGATGCCTATGTACATGATCATGCCTAGATAATCTCATAATTATTCGCTTTTCTATCAATTGCTCGATAGTAATTTGTTCACCCACCGTAATACTTATGCTATCTTGGGAGAAGCCACTAGTGAAACCTATGGCCCCCGGGTCTATCTTTTATCATATAAGCTTTCAATCTACTTTTGTTTGCATCTTTACTTTTCCAATCTATATTATAAAATACCAAAAATATATTTATCTTATCATATTATCTCTATCAGATCTCACTTTTGCAAGTGGTCGTGAAGGGATTGACAACCCCTTTATTGCGTTGGTTGCGAGTTCTTGTTTGTTTGTGTAGGTGCATGGGACTTTTGAGGAGCCTCCTACTGGATTGATACCTTGGTTCTCAAAAACTAATGGAAATACTTACACTACTATTGCTGCATCACCCTTTCCTCTTCAAAGAAAACCAACGCAAGCTCAAGACGTAGCAAGAACGATTTCTGGCGCCATTGCCGGGGAGGTCTTCGCTCAAGTCAAGACATACCAAGTACCCATCAAAAACTCATCTCCCTCGCATTTACATTATTTGCCATTTGCCTCTCGTTTTCCTCTCCCCCACTTCATCGTTGTCGTTTTATTCGCCCTCTCTTTCCCAATCTCCTCTCTCTTTCGTTTGCCTTTTTGTTTGCTTGAGTGTTGGATTACTTGTTGTGATGGCGCAAGATAATACCAAATTGTGTGATTTCTCCAATACCAATAATAATGATTTCCTTAGTACTCTGATTGCTCCTCCTAAGCATGATATCAACGAGTCTCTCAAAACTATGAGAATTTCCATTGATGAGTGCAAAGAAAGAACTGCTAGATTGCGTGCTAAGAAAGATGGTTTTATAAAAGCGTGTTCTTCTAGTTTCCATGAAAATAATGATGAAGATCTTAAAGTTATTGATGTGTCCCCTATTAGATCTTTCTTTTGCAATATGAATCTTAATAATGATGGGACTGGAGATGAGTCAACTTTAGTTAAAAGGCGTCCCAATGATTCGGAGTTTTTAGATCTTGATGCTAAATTTGGTAAAAGTGGGATCGGAGAGGTCAAGACTTTAAATAGCATTGAACCCACCATCTTGGTTTTCAAGGAATTTAATTATGATAATTGTTCTTTAGAAGATTGTATTTCCTTGTTACAATCCGTTGTGAATTCTCCGCTTGCTTATAGTCAAAATAAAGCTTTTACCAAACATATTGTTGATGCCTTGATGCAATCTTTTGATGAAAAACTTAATTTGGAAGTCTCTATACCTAGAAAACTTTATGATGAGTGGGAACCTACTATAAAGATTAAAATTAATGATCATGAGTGTTATGCTTTATGTGATTTGGGTGCTAGTGTTTCCATGATTCCGAAAACTTTATATGATATTCTAGGTTTCCATGATCTTGATGATTGCTCTTTAAATTTGCACCTTGCGGATTCCACCATTAAAATGCCAATGGGAAGGATCAATGATGTTCTCATTGTTGCAAATATAAATTTGGTGCCCGTAGATTTTATCGTTCTTGATATAGATTGCAATCTTTCTTGCCCTATTATTCTTGGTAGACCTTTCCTTAGAACGATTGGCGCGATTATTGATATGAAGGAAGGGAATATTAGATTCCAATTTACATTAAGGAAAGGCATGGAGCACTTTCCAAGAAATAAAGTTAAATTACCTTATGAATCTAACATGCGAGCTACTTATGAATTGAGTGCCAAAGATGACACTACTTACATCTATCCTCGCTTTTATGCCTAGCTAGGGGCGTTAAACGATAGCACTAGTTGGGAGGCAACCCAATTTTATTTGTGTTTTTTGTTTTTGTTTCTGTTTAGTAATAAATTTTGCATCTACCTTCTGTTTATATGTGTTTTTATGTTTTAATTAGTGTTTGTGCCAAGTAGAACCTATAGGATAACCTATGGTGATAGTTAATTTGATTCTGCTGAAAAACAGAAACTTTGTGCGCACAAAAATAACTTTGTTAATTCACATAAACGTGCTTTTGCGTTGATTCTTTTTTCTGTAGATCAATAGACAAATTTCCCAGGACTTCCTATTTTGGTAGAATTTTTAGAGTTCCAGAAGTATTCGAGAGTTACATATTGCTACAGACTGTTCTGTGTTTGACAGATTCTGCCTTTCTTGTGTTGAGTGCTTATTTTGATGCATCTATGGCTAGTATGTAAGGGTAAGAACCATATAGAACTTGAAATACAGTAGTATTAACACCAATATAAATAAAGAATGAGTTCATTACAGTACCTTTTGTGGTGGTTTTTCTTTCTTTCACTAACAGAGCTTATGAGATTTCCTGTTGAGTTTTGTGTTGTGAAGTTTTCAACTTTTGGGTAAAGATTTGATGGACTATGCAATAAGGAGTGACAAGAGCCTAAGCTTGGGGATTCCCATGGCACCCCAAGATATTCAAGAATAGCCAAAAGCCTAAGCTTGGGGATGCCCCCGGAAGGCATCCCCTCTCTCGTCTTCGTTTATCGGTAACTTTACTTGGAGCTATATTTTTATTCGCCACATGATATGTGTTTTGCTTGGAGCATCTTGTATTATATTAGTATTTTATTTTTAGTTTTCCACAATCATCCTTTCTGTACACACCTTTTGGGATAATCCCACTTGATTAGAATTTATTAGAATACTCTATGTGCTTCACTTATATCTTTCGATCTAGATAGTATTTGCCCTAGTACTTCACTTATATCTCTTAGAGCACGGCGGTGGCTTAATTTTGAAGAAATTGTTGATCTCTCATGCTTCACTTATATTATTTTGAGAGTCTTTTATAACAACATGGTATTTGCTATGGTTATGAATTTGGTCCTAGAATGATGAGCATCCAAGTTGGGTATAATAAAAACTATCATAGAAAGTGCATTAAACACTAGGATCAATTTGATGCTTGATAATTGTTTTGAGATATAAAGGTGGTAATATTAGAGTCATGCTAGTGGGTAATTATGAAATTGAGAAATACTTGTGTTGAAGTTGGCAAGTCCCGTAGCATGCACGTATGGTAAAAGTTGTGTGACAAATTTGTTGCATGAGGTGCTCTTTTATTGTCTTCTTTATGAGTGGAGGTCGGGATCGCGCGATGGTTAACTCCTACCAACCCTTCCCCTAGGAGCATGCGTAGTAGTACTTTGCTTCGAGGGCAAGTAGAATTTTTCAATAAGTATATGAGTTCTTTATGAATAATGTGATTCCATGGATATACGCACACTCACCCTTCCACTTTGCTAGCCTCTATTGTGCCGTGCAACTTTTGCCGGTATCATGCACCCATTATTACCTATTATGGCATTTCCATAGCCATTCCGAGATATATTGCCATGCAACTTTCCACCGTTCCATTATTATGACACACTCCATCATTGTCATATTGCTCTTTGCATGATCATGTAGTTGACATTGTATTTGTGGCAAGGCCACCCTCATAATTTTCATACATGTCACTCTTGATTCATTGCATATCCTGGTACACCACCGGAGGAATTCATATAGAGTCATATTTTGTTCCAAGTATTGAGTTGTAATTCTCGAGTTGTAAATTAATAGAAGTGTGATGATCTTCATTATTAGAGCATTGTGCCAAGTGAGGAAAGGATGACGAAGACTATGATTCCCCCACAAGTCGGGATGAGACTTCGGACTTTAAAAAAAAGGCCAAAGAGCCCACCAAATAAAAAAAGAAAGGCCAAATAGAAAAAGAGAAAGGACAAATAAAAAAAAATAAAAAATGAGAGAAAAAGAGAGAAGGGACAATGCTACTATCTCTTTTCCACACTTGTGCTTCAAAGTAGCACCGTGATCTTCATGATAGAGAGTCTCTTGTGTTGTCACTTTCATATACTAGTGGGAGTTTTTCATTACAGAACTTGGCTTGTATATTCCAATGATGGGCTTCCTCAAAATGCCCTAGGTCTTCGTGAGCAAGCAAGTTGGATGCACACCCACTTAGTTTCTTTTGTTGAGCTTTCATATATTTATAGCTCTAGTGCATCCGTTGCATGGCAATCCCTACTCACATTGATATCTATTGATGGGCATCTCCATAGCCCGTTGATACACCTAGTTGATGTGAGACTATCTTCTCCCTTTTTGTCCTCACAACCACCACCATATACCACCATAGTGCTATGTCCATGGCTTGCGCTCATATATTGCATAAGAGTTGAAAAAGCTGAAGCGCGTTAAAAAGTGTGAACCAATTGCTTGGCTGAAACCGGGGTTGTGCATGATAGGAGTATCTTGTGTAATGAAAGTGAAGCATGGTCTAACTATATGATTTTGTAGGGACAAGCTTTCTTTGGCTATGCTATTTTGATAGGACATGATTATTTGTTAGATGCTTCGAGTATTATTATTTTTATGTTTTATAAGATTTTATCTTGAATCATTTGGATCTGAACAATCATGCCACAATAAAGAAAATTACATTGAGAATTATGCTAGTAGCATTCCACATCAAAAATTCTGTTTTTATCATTTACCTACTCGCGGACGAGCAGGAATTAAGCTTGGGGATGTTTCATACGCCTCCAACGTATCTATAATTTTTGATTGTTCCATGCTATTATATTACCCGTTTTGGATGTTTATGGGCTTTACTTTACACTTTTATATCATTTTTGGGACTAACCTACTAACCGGAGGCCCAACCCGTATTGCTATTTTTTTGCCTATTTTAGTGTTTCGAAGAAAAGGAATATCAAGCGGAGTCCAAACGGAATGAAACCTTCGGGGGCGATCTTTTTAGAACAAACGTGATCCAGAGGACTTGGAGTGCAAGTCAAGAAGCAATCAAGGAGGCCACGAGGGTGGAGGGCGACCCCTACTGGGCGCGTCCCCCTATCTCGTGGGCCCCTCGGGCGTCCACCGACCTACTTCTTCCTCCTATATATACCCACGTACCCCAAGAACATCAGGGGCGACCACGAAAAACTATTTCCACGAACGTAACTTTCTGTATTTGCGAGATCCCATCTTGGAGCCTTCGTCGGTGCTCCGCCGGAGGGGGAATCAACCACGGAGGGCTTCTACATCAACACCATAGCCTCTCCGATGAGTTGTGAGTAGTTTACCACAGACCTTCGGGTCCATAGTTATTAGCTAGATGGCTTCTTCTCTCTCTTTGAATCTCAATACCATGTTCTCCTCGATCTTCTTGGAGATCTATTTGTTATAACTCCTTTTGCGGTGTGTTTGTCGAGATCCGATGAATCATGGGTTTATGATCAAGTTTATCTATGAGAAATATTTGAATCTCCTCTGAATTCTTTTATGTGTGATTAAGTTATCTTTGCAAGTCTATTCGAATTATCAGTTTGGTTTGGCCTACTAGATTGATCTTTCTTGCAATGGGAGAAGTGCTTAGCTTTGGGTTCTATCTTGCGGTGTCCTTTCCCAGTGACAGCAGGGGCAGCAAGGCACGTATTGTATTGTTGACATCGAGGATAAAAAGATGGGGTTTATATCATATTGCATGAGTTTATCCCTCTACATCATGTCATCTTTCTTAATGCGTTACTCTGTTCTTATGAACTTAATACTCTAGATGCATGCTGGATAGCGGTCAATGTGTGGAGTAATAGTAGTAGATGCAGGCAAGAGTCGGTCTACTTGTCATGGACGTGATGCCTATATACATGATCATGCCTAGATAATCTCATAATTATTCGCTTTTCTATCAATTGCTCGACAATAATTTGTTCACCCACCGTAATACTTATGCTATCTTGAGAGAAGCCACTAGTGAAACCTATGGCCCCCGGGTCTATCTTTTATCATATAAGCTTTCAATCTACTTTTATTTGCATCTTTACTTTTCCAATCTATATTATAAAATACCAAAAATATATTTATCTTATCATATTATCTATATCAGATCTCACTTTTGCAAGTGGCCGAAGGGATTGACAACCCATTTATTGCGTTGGTTGCGAGTTCTTGTTTGTTTGTGTAGGTGCGTGGGACTTTTAAGGAGCCTCCTACTGGATTGATACCTTGGTTCTCAAAAGCTGAGGGAAATACTTACGCTACTATTGCTGCATCACCCTTTCCTCTTCAAGGAAAACCAACGCAAGCTCAAGACGTAGCAGTCAGGTACGGTGTGCCACGAGCCGGGTCTGGGCCGGTGCCATTATCGGGGTCGTTGGGGAAGGCACTCCCCCACTCCTCCGCACCGCCGCCCTCGCCACCTTTGACCTCGTCATCGGAGGAGAGCGCGATAACCTCACCGCCCTCCGCGCTGGCAAAGATCGCCTGCTCCGCCTCCACGAGCTTCGGGTGGTACCAGCGGAGCTCTTGCATGTAGGCTCGTCGGCGGCCTCGGCCTCGAGGCGCTCCCACGCCTTGCGGTCCTCCCGCGCCATAGCCGAGCTCACCACCCTTGGCTCCGGTGGAACGAAGTGGACCAGACGTGTGCTGAAGGGGAAATTGAGCCTAGCCGCCATGCCGTGGTAGAGGACCTGCCAGCGGTTGTACTCCATGGCCGCGAGTTCGGCCGTGTGGAAACTACCGAGCCACCAGCGGGTGTGGGTGAGGGAGTCCTGGATTAAGGGGTCCTCGGATAGCCGGACTATATACTTTGGCCGGACTGTTGGACTATGAAGATACAAGATTGAAGACTTCGTCCCGTGTCCGGATGGGACTCTCCTTTGCATGGAAGGCAAGCTTGGATATTCAGATATGTAGATTTCCTTCTCTGTACCCGACTCTGTGTAACCCTAGCCCCCTCCGATGTCTATATAAACCGGAAGGTTTAGTCCGTAGGACAAGAACAATCATAATCATAGGCTAGCTTCTAGGGTTTAGCCTCTACGATGTCGTGGTAGATCAACTCCTGTAATACTGATATCATCAAGATCAATCAAGCAGGAAGTAGGGTATTACCTCCCTTGAGAGGGCCCAAACCTGGGTAAAACATCATGTCCCCTGCCTCCTGTTACCATTAGCAAGAGACGCATAGTTCGGGACCCCCTACCTGAGATCCGCCGGTTATGACACCGACATTGGTGCTTTCATTGAGAGTTCCACTGTGTCGTCGTGATAAGGCTTGATGGCTCCCTCGATCATCTTCAACGATGCGGTCCAGGGGGTGGTTTTCCTTCCCGGACAGATCTTCGTATTCAGCGGCTTCGTACTGCGGGCCAACTCGCTTGGCCATCTGGAGCAGATCGATAGCTACGCCCCTGGCCTTTAGGCCAGGTTTGGAAGTTTAAACTATACTGCCGACATCCACGGAGACTTGATCTTCAACGGAGTCGAGCCCATGACAGGTGCGCCGAACAGTCATGACGGACATGACTTTGATCTGCCGTCGAACAGTATTCGGGAAGTCGTGCCTGCGTTGGCGCCGGGAATCAATCCGGAGCAGATCGTGCCTTCCGAGGGCGTGTGGATGGACCCCGCCGCCGAAGCCGCACACTCATCGGTGTTGGAGCCGAACACTGATTCCACCTCCTGTGAGAGTGGTGTCATCGGACCCTCGGACTCGTCTCCGGCCACAGAATCCGAACCGCGTGCGTCCGTGCCTATCGAATCTAATTGGGCACCGGTCAGGAAGTTCACCGCCGTAGATATTTTTCAGTACTCGCCCTTGGGTGACGTGGTAAACTCATTAAGGTCTCTTTCCTTGTCAGGAGACTCTTGGCCGAACTATGTCCGGCTCGAGTGGAGAGCGGACGACGAAGAAATTCGTCCCCCACCCACCACCCACTTTATAGCCACTGTCGATAATTTAACCGACGTGCTTGACTTCGACTCCGAAGACATCGACGGTATGGACGGCGATGCAGGAGAAGAACAGGAACCACCGCCTATAGGGTGCTGGACAACTACCTCATCATATGATATTTATATGGTGGACACCCCTAGAGAAAACAATGGCGACGAGGCAACGGAAGATAACCCCTTGGAGAAGCAATCTAGACACCGGCGTCATCGGTGCCGCTCCAAGCCCCGCCATGGCAAAAATAGTGATACCGGCACAAGAGATAACAATCCGGATGGTGCCGAAGCCAAAAACAATCCTGCCCAGCCAGACTTCGAGCAGGCTGAGCAAGAGGATGGGCAAGCTAGCCCTAAAGAACAGGCAACTGATGGAGAATCAGAGGACGATAATTACATGCCTCTCTCCGAAGACGAAGTAAGCCTTGGCAATGAAGAATTCATCGTGCCCGAGGATCCCGTCGAGTAGGAGCGCTTCAAACACCGGCTATAGCCACTGCAAAAAGCCTGAAGAAAAAGCAGCAACATCTTCAAGCTGATCAAGATCTGCTAACTGACAGATGGATCGAGGTCCTGGCTGCCGAGGAATACGGACTCGAGCGCCCTAGCAAAAGCTACCCATGAAGGAAATGTGCCCTAGAGGCAATAATAAAGTTATTATTTATTTCCTTATATCATGATAAATGTTTATTATTCATGCTAGAATTGTATTAACCGAAAACATGATACATGTGTGAATACATAGATAAACATAATGTCACTAGTATGCCTCTACTTGACTAGCTCATTAATCAAAGATGGTTATGTTTCCTAACCATAGACATGAGTTGTAATTTGATTAACGGTATCACATCATTAGGAGAATGATGTGATTGACTTGACCCATTCCGTTAGCTTAGCACTTGATCGTTTAGTATGTTTCTATTGCTCTCTTTATGACTTATACATGTTCCTACAACTATGAGATTATGCAACACCTGTTTACCGGAGGAACACTTTGTGTGCTACCAAACGTCACAATGTAACTGGGTGATTATAAAGGAGCTCTATAGGTGTCTCCAAAGGTACATGTTGAGTTGGCGTATTTCGAGATTAGGTTTTGTCACTCCGATTGTCGGAGAGGTATCTCTGGGCCCTCTTGGTAATGCACATCACTATAAGCCTTGCAAGCAATGTAGCTAATGAGTTAGTTACAGAATGATGCATTACATAGCGAGTAAAAAAAACTTGCCGGTAACGAGATTGAACTAGGTATTGGGATACCGATGATCGAATCTCGGGCAAGTAACATACCGATGACAAAGGGAACAACGTATGTTGTTATGCGGTTTGACCGATAAAGATCTTCGTAGAATATGTAGGAGCCAATATGAGCATCCAGGTTCCGCTATTGGTTATTGACCTGTAACGTGTCTCGGTCATGTCTACATAGTTCTCGAACCCGTAGGGTCCGCACGCTTAAAGTTTCGATGACAGTTATATTATGAGTTTATGAGTTTTTGATGTACTGAAGGTTGTTCGGAGTCCCGGATGTGATCACAGATATGACGAGGAGTCTCGAAATGGTCGAGACATGAAGATTGATATATTGGAAGCCTATATTTGGATATCGGAAGTGTTCCGGGTGAAATCGGGATTTTACCGGAGTACCGGGGGGTTACCGGAACGCCCCCGGGGGCTTAATGGGCCATAGTGGGCCTTAGTGGAAAGAGGAGAGGCGTCCAGGGCTGGGCCGCGCGTCCCTCCTCCCTAGTCCGAATAGGACAAGGAGAGGGGGGTGGCGCCCCCCTTTCCTTCCTCTCTCTCCCTCCTCTTTCCCCCCTTCTCCAAGTCCAACAAGGAAAGGAGGGAGTCCTACCCCCGGTGGGAGTAGGACTCCCCATGGCGCGCCTCCTCCCTGGCCGGCCGCCCCTCCCCCCTTGCTCCTTTATATACGGGGGCAGGGGGGCACCTCTAGACACAACAATTGATCTCTTGATCTCTTAGCCGTGTGCGGCACCCCCCTCCACCATAGTCCTCCTCGATAATATTGTAGCGGTGCTTAGGCGAAGCCCTGCGTCGGTAGAACATCATCATCGTCACCACGCCGTCGTGCTGACGGAACTCATCCTCGACACCCTGCTGGATCGGAGTCCGGGGATCGTCATCGAGCTGAACGTGTGCTGAAATCGGAGGTGCCGTACGTTCGGTACTTGGATCGGTCGGATCGTGAAGACGTATGACTACATCAACCGCGTTGTTATAACGCTTCCGCTTACGGTCTACGAGGGTACGTGGACAACACTCTCCCCTCTCGTTGCTATGCATCACCATGATCTTGCGTGTGCGTAGGATTTTTTTGAAATTACTACGTTCCCCAACAGTGGCATCCGAGCCTAGGTTTTATGCATTGATGTTATATGCATGAGTAGAACACAAGTGAGTTGTGGGCGATACAAGTCATACTGCTTACCAGCACGTCATACTTTGGTTCAGCGGTATTGTTGGATGAAGCGGCCCGGACCGACATTACGCGTACGCTTACGCGAGACTGGTTTTACCGCCGTGCTTTGCACACAGGTGACTAGCGGGTGTCTGTTTCTCCAACTTTAGTTGAACCGAGTGTGGCTACGCCCGGTCCTTGTGAAGGTTAAAACAACACTAACTTGACGAACTATCGTTGTGGTTTTGATGCGTAGGTAAGAACGGTTCTTGCTCAGCTCGTAGCAGCCACGTAAAATTTGCAACAACAAAGTAGAGGATGTCTAACTTGTTTTTGCAGCGCATGTTGTGATGTGATATGGTCAAGACGTGATGCTATATTTTATTGTATGAGATGATCATGTTTTGTAACCGAAGTTATCGGCAACTGGCAGGAGCCATATGGTTGTCGCTTTATTGTATGAAATGCAAACGCCTTGTAATTTCTATACTTTATCACTAAGCGGTAGCGATAGTCGTAGAAGCAATAGATGGCGTAACGACAATGATGCTACGACGGAGATCAAGGTGTCGCGCCGGTGACGATGGTGATCACGACGGTGCTTCAGAGATGGAGATCACAAGCCAAGATGATGATGGCCATATCATATCACTTATATTGATTGCATGTGATGTTTATCCTTTATGCATCTTATCTTGCTTTGATTGACGGTAGCATTTTAAGATTATCTCTCACTAAATTATCAAGAAGTGTTCTCCCCGAGTATGCACCGTTGCGAAAGTTCTTCGTGCTGAGACACCACGTGATGATCGGGTGTGATAGGCTCTACGTTCAAATACAACGGGTGCAAAACAGTTGCACACGCGGAATACTCAGGTTAAACTTGACGAGCCTAGCATATACATATATGGCCTCGGAACATGGAGACCGAAAGGTCGAGCGTGAATCATATAGTAGATATGATCAACATAGTGATGTTCACCATTGAAAACTACTCCATCTCACGTGATGATCGGACATGGTTTAGTTGATTTGGATCACGTGATCACTTAGATGACTAGAGAGATGTCTATCTAAGTGGGAGTTCTTTAGTAATATGATTAATTGAACTTAAATTTATCATGAACTTAGTACATGATAGTATTTTGCTTGCCTATGTTTGTTGTAGATAGATGGCTCATGCTGTTGTTCCGTTGAATTTTAATGCGTTCCTTGAGAAAGCTAAGTTGAAATATGATGGTAGCAATTACACGGACTGGGTCCGTAACTTGAGGATTATCCTCATTGCTGCACAGAAGAATTACGTCCTGGAAGCACCGCTGGGTGCCAGGCCTGCTGCAGATGCAACTGATGACGTTAAGAACGTCTGACAGAGCAAAGCTGATGACTACTCGATAGTTCAGTGGCCATGCTTTACGGCTTAGAACCGGGACTTCAACGACGTTTTGAATGTCATGGAGCATATGAGATGTTATAGGAGTTGAAGTTAATATTTCAAGCAAATGCCCGGATTGAGAGACATGAAGTCTCCAATAAGTTCTATAGCTGCAAGATGGAAGAGAATAGTTCTGTCAGTGAACATATACTCAAAATGTCTGGGTATAATAATCACTTGATTCAACTTGGAGTTAATCTTCCTGATGATAGTGTCATTGACAGAATTCTTCAATCACTGCCACCAAGCAACAAGAGCTTCGTGATGAACTATAATATGCAAGGGATGGACAAGACTATTCCCTAGCTCTTCGCAATGCTAATGGCTGCGCAGGTAGAAATCAAGAAGGAGCATCAAGTGTTGATGGTCAATAAGTCCACCAGTTTCAAGAAAAAGGTAAAAGGAAGAAGAAGGGGAACTTCAAGAAGAACAGCAAACAAGTTGCTGCTCAAGAGAAGAAACCCAAATCTGGACCTAAGCCTGAGACTGAGTGCTTCTACTGCAAGCAGATTGGTCACTAGAAGCGGAACTGCCCCAAGTATTTGGCGGATAAGAAGGATGGCAAGGTGAACAAAGGTATATGTGATATACATGTTATTGATGTGTACCTTACTAATGCTCGCAGTAGCACCTGGGTATTTGATACTGGTTCTGTTGCTAATATTTGCAACCCGAAATAGGGACTACGGATTAAGCGAAGATTGGCTAAGGACGAGGTGACGATGCGCGTGGGAAATGGTTCCAAAGTCGATGTGATCGCGGTCGGCACGCTACCTCTACATCTACCTTCGGGATTAGTTTTAGACCTGAATAATTGTTATTTGGTGCCAGCGTTAAGCATGAACATTATATCTGGATCTTGTTTGATGCGAGACGGTTATTCATTTAAATCAGAGAATAATGGTTGTTCTATTTATATGAGTAATATCTTTTATGGTCATGCACCCTTGAAGAGTGGTCTATTTTTATTAAATCTCGATAGTAGTGATACACATATTCATAATGTTGAAGCCAAATGATGCAGAGTTGATAATGATAGTGCAAATTATTTATGGAACTGCCGTTTGGGTCATATTGGTGTAAAGCGCATGAAGAAACTCCATACTGATGGACTTCTAGAATCACTTGATTATGAATCACTTGGTACTTGTGAACCATGCCTCATGGGCAAGATGACTAAAACGCCGTTCTCCGGAACTATGGAGCGAGCAACTAATTTGTTGGAAATCATACATATTGATGTGTGTGGTCCAATGAATATTGAGGCTCGCGGCGGTTATCGTTATTTTCTCACCTTCACAGATGATTTGAGCAGATATGGGTATATCTACTTACTGAAACACAAGTCTGAAACATTTGAAAAGTTCAAAGAATTTCAGAGTGAAGTGGAAAATCATCGTAACAAGAAAATAAAGTTTCTATGATCTAAACATGGAGGAGAATATTTGAGTTACGAGTTTGGTTTACATTTGAAACAATGCGGAATAGTTTCGCAACTCACGCCACCCGGAACACCACAACGAAATGGTGTGTCCAAACGTCGTAATCGTACTTTACTAGATATGGTGCGATCTATGATGTCTCTTACTGATTTACCGCTATCGTTTTGGGGTTATGTTTTAGAGACGACCGCATTCATGTTAAATAGGGCACCATCAAAAATCCGTCGAGACGACGCCTTATGAACTGTGGTTTGGCAAGAAACCAAAGTTGTCGTTCTTTTAAGTTTGGGGTTGCGATGCTTATGTGAAGAAACTTTAACCAGATAAGCTCGAACCCAAATCGGAGAAATGTGTCTTCATAGGATACCCAAAAGAGACTATAGGGTACACCTTCTATCACAGATCTAAAGGCAAGACTTTTGTTGCTAAATTCGGATCCTTTCTAGAAAAAGAGTTTCTCTCGAAAGAAGTGAGTGGGAGGAAAGTAGGACTTTATGAGGTAACTGTACCTGCTCCCTTATTGGAAAGTAGTTCATCACAGAAACCGGTTCCTATGACAACTACACCAATTAGTGAGGAAGCTAATGATATTAATCATGAAACTTCATATCAAGTTACTACCGAACCTCGTAGGTCAACCATAGTAAGATCCGCACAAGAGTGGTACGGTAATACTATTCTGGAAGTCATGTTACTTGACCATGGCAAACCTACGAACTATGAGGAAGCGATGATGAGCCTAGATTCCGCAAAATGGCTTGAGGCCATGAAATCTGAGATGGGATCCATGTATGAGAACAAAGTATGGACTTTGGTTGACTTGCCCGATGATCAGCAAGCCATCAAGAATAAATGTATCTTCAAGAAGAAGACTGATGCTGATGGTAATGTAACTGTCTACAAGGCTCGACTTGTTGCAAAAGGTTTTGGACAAGTTCAATGGGTTGACTACGATGAGACTTTCTCACCCGTAGCGATGCTTAAGTCTATCCGAATCATGTTAGCACTTGCCGCATTTTATGATTATGAAATATGGCAAATGGATGTCAAAACTGCATTCCTGAATGGATTTCTAGAAGAAGAGTTGTATATGATGCAACCAGAAGGTTTTGTCGATCCAAAAGGTGCTAACGAAGTGTGCAAGCTCCAACGATCCATTTATGGACTGGTGCAAGCCTCTCGGAGTTGGAATAAACGCTTTAATAGTGTGATCAAAGCATATGGTTTTATACAGACTTTTGGAGAAGCCTGTATTTACAAGAAAGTGAGTGGGAGCTCTGTAGCATTTCTGATATTATATGTAGATGACATATTGTTAATTGGAAATGATATAGAATTTCTGGATAGCATAAAGGGATAGTTGAATAAAAGTTTTTCAACGAAAGACCTCGGTGAAGCTTCTTACATATTGGGCATCAAGATCTATAGAGATAGATCAAGACGCTTAATTGGACTTTCACAAAGCACATACCTTGATAAAGTTTTGAAAAAGTTCAAAATGGATAAGGCAAAGAAAGGTTTCTTGCCTGTATTACAAGGTGTGAAGTTGAGTCAGACTCAATGCCCGACCACAACAGAAGATAGAGAGAAAATGAAAGATGTTCCCTATGCTTCAGCCATAGGCTCTATCATGTATGCAATGCTGTGTACCAGACCTGACGTATGCTTAGCAATAAGTTTAGCAGGGAGGTACCAAAGTAATCCAGGAATGGATCACTCGACAACGGTCAAGAATATCCTGAAATACCTAAAAAGGACTAAGGAGATGTTTCTTGTTTATGGAGGTGACAAAGAGCTAGTGCAAATGGTTACGTCGATGCAAGCTTTGACACTGACCCGGACGATTCAAAATCGCAAACCGGATACGTGTTTATATTGAATGGTGGAGCTGTCAGTTGGTGCAGTTCTAAACAAAGCGTCATGGCGGGATCTACATGCGAAGCGGAGTACATAGCTGCTTCGGAAGCAGCAAATGAAGGAGTCTGGATGAAGGAGTTCATTTCTGATCTAGGTGTCATACCTAGTGCATCGGGACCAATGAAGATCTTCTGTGACAATACTGGTGCAATTGCCTTGGCAAAGGAATCCATATTTCACAAGAGGACCAAGCATATCAAGAGACACTTCAATTAAATCCGGGACCAAGTCCAGGTGGGAGACATAGAGATTTGCAAGATACATACTGTAGGATCGAAAGTATGCCTAGAGGCGGGGTGATTAGACTACTTGACCAAATAAAAACTTATCCTTTTCCCAATTTTAGTCTTTGGCAGATTTTAGCCAATTTAGCACAAGTCAAGCAATCTTAACACAATTCAAGCAAGCATGCAAAGAGTATATGAGCAGCGGAAAGTAAAGCATGCAACTTGCAAGAATGTAAAGGGAAGGGTTTGGAGAATTCAAACGCAATTGGAGACACAGATGTTCTTGTCGTGGTTCCGATAGGTGGTGCTATCATACATCCACGTTGATGGAGATTTCAACCCACGAATGGTAACGATTGCGCGAGTCCACGGAGGGCTCCACCCATGAAGGGTCCACGAAGAAGCAACCTTGTCTATCCCACCATGGCCATCGCCCACGAAGGACTTGCCTCGCTAGTGGTAGATCTTCACGAAGTAGGCGATCTGCTTGCCCTTACAAACTCCTTGGTTCAACTCCACAATCTTGTCGGAGGCTCCCAAGTGACACCTAGCCAATCTAGGAGAAGCCACTCTCCAAGAAGTAACAAATGGTGTGTTGATGATGAACTCCTTGATCTTGTTCTTCAAATGATAGTCTCCCCAACACTCAACTCTCTCTCACAGGATTTGGATTTGGTGGAAAGAAGGTTTGAGTGGAAAGCAACTTGGGGAAGGCTAGAGATCAAGATTCATATGGTAGGAATGGAATATCTTGGCCTCAACACAAGTGTAGGTGGTTCTCTCTAAGAAAATGTAAGTTGGAAGTGTAGGTTCGTTCTGATGGCTCTCTCCATGAGTGAAGAGGAGGTGGAGGGGTATATATAGCCTCCACAAAAAATCTAACCATTACACACAACTTGCCAATCTTGTTGGGACCGAATCGAGAAACTCGGTCGGACGGATTTAGCAAATCTAGTGACCGTTAGGATTTTCGGCGGGACCGACATGCAACTCGGTAGGACCGATATGGTTAGGGTTAGGGCAGAACGTAATCTCGGTGTGACCGATTACACAAACTCGGTGAGACCGATTTTGGTAATAAGCTAACCAGAGAGTTGGTCAGGTAAACTCGGTGGGACCGATTCGCTAGAGACCGAAATGTTACGAAAAGGAAACAGAGAGTTTACATTGCAATCTCGGTGGGACCGATCGCTCATCTCGGTGGTACTGAAATGTTACGAAGGGAAACAGAAAGATTACAATCCCATATCAGTGAGACCAAGATCCCTATCGGTGAGACCGATTTGCCTAGGGTTTGTGCAGTGGCTAGGACATCTGAACTCGGTGGCGCCGGATAGAAAGAATCGGTGGGGCCGAGTTTGACTTTTGGTTTAGGTCATATGTGGATGTGAGAAAGTAGTTGAGGGCTTTGGAGCATATCACTAAGCATTTTGAGCAAGTAAGCCATTAAGCAACAACTCATCCCTCCTTGATAGTATTGGCTTTTCCTATAGACTCAATGTGATCTTGGATCACTAAAATATAAAATGTAGAGTCTTGAGCTTTGAGCTTGAGCCAATCCTTTTGTCCTTAGCATTTTGAGGGGTCCACTTTTCTCATCCATGCCATGCCAATCATTGAGCTTTCCTGAAATATTCATCTTGAAATAGCATTAGCTCAATGAGCTATATGTTGTTAGGAATTACCAAAACCACCTAGGGATAGTTGCACTTTCAATCTCCCCCTTTTTGGTAATTGATGACAACATATAGATCAAAGCTTCGACAAATGATAATAAGATTGAAAAACATTGTCGCTTTGAGAAGTATGTGAAATGTAAGAGCTCCCCATAAATGTGTGCATAGATCAGGATTTGCTTTGGACTGCAAATGCACAATGAGTTGGGATCATGAGTTACTCTTCCATGTCACATACATCTTGGTGGAGCGCTCAAAATGATTATAATTAAATACATGCACTCATCACCAAGCAAAGTGAATGATCATATAGAGATATAAAAGGATAATGTCATCCAACAAGCATTAAGGTAGCATATGATCAAACACATGATCATCCAAGTATCACACAAAAGCATAGAGTATCTCAAGCAGGAAAATGACAAAGTTCAACCACCAAAAAGCAAAACAAGAGAGAACAAAAGCAACACTCTCTCTCGAAGCCTATGATCTATACATTTTTCTCCCCCTTTGGCAACAAGTTACCAAAAAGTTCATAGAAAATGCATAGCACTAAATCGACTCTCAGGCTTGGTCTTCAGGTGGTGGTGTATAAATGGCTCCTTGGACGAAGAGTTCAGTTGATGTGGATGGAGCTGGTGGAGTAGGTGTTGGAGCTGGTTGCACAGAAGCTGTAGCTGGTGCAGATGAAGTGGCTCTGGTGTCTGGAACAGGCACTACAGCTGATCTCTGGCTCCTGGGCACTCTGGCAAAAGCATCAGTAGTAGTCTTGCCCTTCGTCTCCTGCATGTCATCCTGAAGTTGCTCAACAACTGACTGTATCTCAGTGACCTTCACATCTAAATCATAGAACTTCTGCTCCATGATCCTCTCCAAGCTCTCCTGATTTTGAGTCAGGGTGGCCAATCCCTTCTCAATCCTCAGAGTGGAGGCAATCAAGTACCCAAGCTGATCTTGCTTGCTCTTCAGAAGATACTGAGATGCCTCATCAATGGTTGGCATCTTTGCAGCCTTTTCAGTCCTTGCCTTCTCCTTCTTTGCTTGTGATTGCACAGAAGATGGTTCATCTTCATCCATTACCACTGTGTTGTCCTCAAAATCTGGATAGATGGGCATGTGTTCCTTGTCCAAGAGGTATGTGCCAATGCCCATCTAGGAGTTGATTAGCTCCTGGATCCGTGGGGCATACCCACAACTTCTCTTTTGATCTGCAGTTGTCCTCTTGATAGTTTCCACTATGAGGCTCATGACCTTGAACTTTTGAGTCACATCAAATATGTGAAGTAGGTTGATTGCATGGCCTCTGATCATCTTGTGATCTCCAGACTCAGGCAAAAGAGTATGCCTGAGGATCTAGTTGATTGTTGGCAATCCTGACAGAAGGTAATGTACTGATCCAAACTTGTGTGTCTCAACAGCAGCATCTGGGATCTCTCTGTACATGTGTGCCATGGAGTTGTGATCCTTCTTGAGCACCTTCTTCTTGGAAGTGGCCTCATCCTCAACAGCCACATAGTCTTCATCCTCAGAATCTGAGGTTTTCTTCTTTCTAGCTCTGGTGGCTGCCTTGGGTAAGTTGCTGGGTGTGCTCCTGCTACCCTCATCATAGCTTCTAGAGGGACTAGTGCCCTCACTCATCTGAACCTTCTCCTCAGATTTGTTCTGACTGTCACTTTGATCTGACATGTTGCAAACACTGGCAGCAGACCCTGTGAATAGATATAGATGAGGTAGAGTAGATGAGCATCACAAAATACAGAGGTTTTTGCAAAAGAATGAGTCCAAAACTTAGTTTTAGTTTTCCATAGAAAGCATTTCGGATCTACCGATTTGTAAACTCGGTGATACCGAAGCAGCTTTTGGAACCTAAACTAGTGAACTCGGTCAGACCGAGTCACAGGTCGGTGGCACCGAGACTGCTAGGGTTTCACAAAGTCCTGAACTTGGTCACACTGATTTGCAATTCTCGGTCAGACCGAGAATCACATGTGCAATGGCCTTAGCTGAATCGGTGGAACCGAGTTCTACAACTCGGTTGGTCCGAGATGGTTTCAGCGGAAACCTAACCCTAAATTTTCAATTCACATCTAATCTACGAAGTGTTTTCGGTGGATAAGATGATGTCAATCATGGCAAGATTAATGGCAAAACAATGTGCTAGAGATTCGGAGTTAGGAATAGCACAAAGACCAAGTCCATACCCTAGTTCGGCGATGGACTTGCTACGGCGGCAACAACGGAGACGATTCTCGTTGACGGCGGCGGAGACTAGCGGCGGGAGGCAGCTGGCGACGAGGAGGACGATCCAGAGACCTAGGGAGGTAGAGCAGGCTATGCGCGGGCGAAAGAGTTCGGAGAAATTTCCAAAATTTGACCCGTGGATATATATAGCCTGACCCTGTTGGTGTGACCGAGTGGAACAAATCGGTGGCACCGAGATGCATAACTGCAAGCAGTTACAGCAACTCGATGTGACCGAAAAGTTCAAATCGGTTGCACTGAGATTGAAAACCTAGATCGACTTAGTGATCTCGGTATGACCGAAATGGAAGAATCGGTCAGACCGAAACGCACAAAGAAGTTTTGGAAGATTAAGTCTATGACGAATCGGGGACTCCGAGTGCTCCTCACACAGAGTGGTTCGAATCTGACTTGATCAAATTTTGTGGTGTAGCATGAACAGAGTTTGAGACAAGGAAAGCATAGATAGCTAGAGAAGGTTCTTAGGCATTCTTGTCCATCCACTTGGCAAAGAAAAGGAACCAAACAACTAAAACAACAAGTGGATGTCCTCAAATGAGTAAATATGCAACCAACATGCTCACACAATAAAATGGCAAATGAAATATGTGGCAAAGCATGCACAACCAATTCTAGCATCTATCAAGCAATTGGCGATGACTAGGTCATCTATATATGAGTATATTGACTTAGGAGTCAAATGAGAACATTTGATCATAGGTCATACTCATCGTTGAAGCACAAGTGGGGTTACCACTTTTACATAAAGCATTGTTGTGTTCACATCATTAGAGTTGCTTTGACTCAATTCTTAGAGTAAAGCTCCCCCTAGATGTGAGATCCCCCCTAAGAGGGATGAACTAACATTGGGTTTTGTCGATTATGACTTCATGTAGGTATTGAAGATGTGGATCCTCAATGTTGATGTAGATCATTTGGAGCAATCCTTTGGAGTGAGTTGCACTTTCAATACCTACACGGGTTAGTCCCATAAGGAACAAACGAGGGTATCAATAGACATAGAGTGATGCACACACACAAGATGATGTCTATGAAAGCATTAGGTTACCTTGTCCCTTGTCTTACCAACAAGAGGGTTTGTGACTCCTTGAACTAGTGCAAGATGTGGAAGTTGATTGCACCGTTCTTGCCAAAATGATATGAGTGAAGTATGTTGGTGGAGTCACCCTCAAGAACTCTCTAGCTCTTCTTCTTCGGGATCCACATCATCTTGATGGGAATCCTTGGAGTTGTAGTAGTACTTGATGAAGTAGAACTTGATGAAGTCTTGGGAACCCACTTGACCAAGGCCTTAGGAGCTTCCTCAAATGCATCAATCTCCTCTTGAAGCTTATCCTTGCCTTTTTTGCTTGTGGTCTTGCGGTGGAAGATCATCTTGAGCTTGTGTCCCTTTGAAGGAAGTAGGATCATACTTCTCTTGTTGAGGAACAAACTTCGTCTTCGGGTATTGATCTTCTTCCCACTCAACTCCATTGGCATTGAACTTTCGTTCAAAACCAACACCTTGGTTCTTCCGGTGCCTTCCTTGCTTGCGTACAATTTCCTCGAATTGCTTACTCCCGGCGAGGCTCTTATAAACACCTTTCTCTATAATTCCCTTCAATAAAATATTTTCTTGCTCAAGTGTAACTTGGCTAAGACAATCATTAGTGGAATCAAGAGAACTACTAGAAGTAACAACATTGGATTTAGCATGATTATTGTTACTACTACAGGAAGAATCCTTCTTGTTCTTGTTACTAGACTTGACTTGAGGCATGTAAGTGGATAAAAGTAAACGCTTGGCAATGTAAGAAGAACTTTTCTTACGAAGATCATCATTGATTGCCTTTAAGAACTCATGCTCTTGCTCAAGGTTGAGCTTTTCAAAGCGTAACTTCTCATGAGTGCTTAAAAGTTCTCGATGATCTTCTAGGATAGTTTCATGAGCTAAATTAAGAGTGTTTAGTTCTTTAGTTAGAACCTCAATCTTCTCCTTGTCATTGTCATTAGTTTTATCTTGATTAGCATGATTAATTGACATTTCATCATAGTATTCATCACTAGAGTTGTCAACAAGTAAATCATCATCACCTAGCAAGTCATCTTCATCACTATTGAAATCAACATGAAGCATCTTCCAAGTCCTTCATTTGGTAAATCAAATATGTTGTAGGAGTTGGTTGACAAAAGTGCTAGACCGGCAACACCTTCATCTTGAGTATATTCGGAGTCGGAGTGATAGCTTTTCTCGGAGTGATTGTCGGAGTCAGAACCGGATACCCATTCACAAACATGAGCTTGATGTCTTCGTTTTGTGTAGCTCCTTGATGACTTGTCCTTCCGTTCCGTATCCTTGCTTCTCTGGGATGTTCTTCGTTCATAACGATCATCTCTACTCCTTCTCTCTCTTGCTGGTGATTCTTCTCTTCTACTTCTCCTCTTAGGTGTTTTTTCTCTTCTTTTGTAGGGAGCCATACACTCATTGGAATAGTGTCCGGGTCTCCCACAATTGTAGCAATTACGCTCTCGACTAGAAGATCTTTTTTTATTGTAGGACCTTGACTTGGAGCTTCTCTCTTTGCTTCTACTCTTGTAGAAGTTGTTGAAGTTCTTCACCATTAGGCTCAATTCTTCATTGAAGGTTTGTTTCTCACTTGATGATGTGGGAGCTTCACACGAGGCTTTGTAAGCACCACTTGACTTGTTGTGAAGTTCCTCCTTATCCTTGAGTGACATCTCATGAGCAACAATTCTTCCAATGACTTCCGTTGGCTTGAGATCTTTGTAATTGGGCATCATTCGAATCAATGTGCATACGGTATCATATTTTCCGTCCAAAGCTCTTAGGATCTTCTTGATGATGAATTTGTCGGTCATCTCTTCACTTCCTGAGCCGGCAATCTCATTTGTGATAAGAGCAAGCCTAGAGTACATTTCAGCGACACCTTCACCATCCTTAATTTTGAACTTGTCAAGCTGACTTTGAAGCACATCCAACTTGGTTTCCTTGACGGAGTCGGTACCTTCGTGCATATCAATCAAAGTATCCCAAATTTCCTTTGCATTCTCAAGACGGCTGATTTTGTTGAATTCTTCGGGGCACAATCCATTGAAGAGGATATCACAAGCTTGAGCGTTGTATTGCAGCATCTTCAACTCTTCCGTGCTAGCTTCACGGTTCGGTTCTCTCCCAACAAAGAATTCACCTTGCAAGCCAATACACACAATAGCCCGAACGGCGGGGTTATGTCCAAGAATATGAATTTTCATCTTATGCTTCCAACTAGCAAAATTAGTACCATCAAAGTAAGGACCTCTACGGTGATAGTTTCCCTCGCTAGACGCCATACTCTCCTAGGTTGTAAAACCAAGGCTATGACTACCAGAAGCTATTAAATCAAAGCAAATGGAGACCAAAGCTCCGATACCACTTGTAGGATCAAAAGTGGGGTGATTAGACTATTGACCAAATAAAAACTTATCCTTTTCCCAAATTTAGTCATTGGCAGATTTTAGCTAACTTAGCACAAGTCAAGCAATCTTAACACAATTCAAGCAAGCATGCAAAGAGTATATGAGCAGCAGAAAGTAAAGCATGCAACTTGCAAGAATGTAAAGGGAAGGGTTTGGAGAATTCAAACGCAATTGGAGACACAGATGTTTTTGTCGTGGTTCCGATAGGTGGTGCTATCGTACATCCACATTGATGGAGACTTCAACCCACGAAGGATAACGGTTGCGCGAGTCCACGGAGGGCTCCACCCACGAAGGGTCCACGAAGAAGCAACCTTGTCTATCCCACCATGGCCGTCGCCCACTAAGGACTTGCCTCACTAGTGGTAGATCTTCACGAAGTAGGCTATCTCCTTGCCCTTACAAACTCCTTGGTTCAACTCCACAATCTTATCGGAGGCTCCCAAGTGACACCTAGACAATCTAGGAGACACCACTCTCCAAGAAGTAACAAATGGTGTGTTGATGATGAACTCCTTGCTCTTGTGCTTCAAATGATAGTCTCCCCAACACTCAACTCTCTCTCACAGGATTTGGATTTGGTGGAAAGAAGGTTTGATTGGAAAGTAACTTGGGGAAGGCTAGAGATCAAGATTCATATGGTAGGAATGGAATATCTTGGCCTCAACACAAGTGTAGGTGGTTCTCTCTCAGAAAATGTAAGTTGGAAGTGTAGGTTCGTTCTGATGGCTCTCTCCACGAGTGAAGAGGAGGTGGAGGGGTATATATAGCCTCCACACAAAAAATCTAACCGTTACACACAACTTGCCAATCTTGTTGGGACCGAATCGAGAAATTCGGTCGGACGGATTTAGCAAATCTAGTGACCGTTAGGATTTTCGGTGGGACCAACATGCAACTCGATAGGACCAATATGGTTAGGGTTAGGGCAGAACGTAATATCGGTGTGACCAATTACACAAACTCGGTGAGACCGATTTTGGTAATAAGCTAACCAGAGAGTTGGTCAGGTAAACTCGGTGGGACCGATTCGCTCATTTCGGTGAGACCAAAATGTTATGAAAAGGAAACAGAGAGTATACATTGCAATCTCGGTGGGACCGATCGCTCATGTCGGTGGTACCAAAATGTTACGAAGGGAAACCGAGAGATTACAATCCCATATCGGTGAGACCAAGATCCCTATCGGTGAGACCGATTTGCCTAGGGTTTGTGGCAGTGGCTATGACATCTGAACTCGGTGGCGCCGGATAGAAAGAATCGGTGGGGCCGAGTTTGACTTTTGGTTTAGGCCATATGTGGATGTGAGAAAGTAGTTGAGGGCTTTGGAGCATATCACTAAGCATTTTGAGCAAGTATGCCTTTAAGCAACACCTCATCCCTCCTTGATAGTATTGGCTTTTCCTATAGACTCAATGTGATCTTGGATCACTAAAATATAAAATGTAGAGTCTTGAGCTTTGAGCTTGAGCCAATCCTTTTGTCCTTAGCATTTTGAGGGGTCCACTTTTCTCATCCATGCCATGCCAATCATTGAGCTTTCCTGAAATATTCATCTTGAAATAGGATTAGCTCAATGAGCTATATGTTGTTAGGAATTACCAAAACCACCTAGGGATAGTTGCACTTTCAATCTCCCCCTTTTTGGTAATTGATGGCAACATATAGATCAAAGCTTCAACAAATGATAATAAGATTGCAAAATATTGTCGCTTTGAGAAGTATGTGAAATGTAAGAGCTCCCCCTAAATGTGTACATAGATCAGGATTTGCTTTGGACTACAAATGCACAATGACTTAGGATCATGAATTACTCTTCCATGTCACGTACATCTTGGTGGAGCGCTCAAAATGATAATAATTTAATGTTGGGGAACGTAGTAATTTCAAAAATTTTCCTACGCACACGCAAGATCATGGTGATGGCATAGCAACGAGAGGGGAGAGTGTTTGTCCATGTACCCTCGTAGAACGTAAGCGGAAGCGTTATAACAACACGGTTGATGTAGTCGTACGTCTTCACGATCCGACCGATCCAAGTACCGAACGTACGGCACCTCCGAGTTCAGCACACGTTCAGCTCGATGACGATCCCCGGGCTCCTATCCAGCAAAGCTTTGGGGATGAGTTCCGTCAGCACGACGGCGTGGTGATGATGATGATGTTCTACCGGCGCAGGGCTTCGCCTAATCTCCGCAACGATATGACCGAGGTGGAATATGGTGGAGGGGGGCACCGCACACGGCTAAGGAACGATCCGTAGATCAACTTGTGTGTCTATGGGATGCCCCCTGCCCCCGTATATAAAGGAGTGGAGGAGGGGGAGGGCCGGCCCTCTCTATGGCGCGCCCTAGGGGAGTCCTACTCCCACCGGGAGTAGGATTCCCCCTTTCCTAGTAGAACTAGGAGCCCTTCCATGTAGTAGGAGTAGGAGAGAAGGAAGGGAAGAGAGAAGGGAAAGGAAGGAGGGGGTGCGGCCCCTCCCCCTAGTCCAATTCGGACTAGGCCTTGGGGGGCGCATGGCCTTCCCTAGGCAGCCCCTCTCTCTTTTCCGTATGGCCCAATAAGGCCCAATACTTCTCCCTGCGAATTCCCGTAACTCTCCGGTACTCCGAAAAATACCCGAATCACTCGGAACCTTTCCGAACTCCGAATATAGTCATCCAATATATCGATCTTTACGTCTCGACCATTTCGAGACTCCTCGTCATGTTCCCGATCTCATCCGGGACTCCGAACTCCTTCGGTACATCAAAACTCATAAACTCATAATAAAACTGTCATCGAAACCTTAAGCTTGCGGACCCTACGGGTTCAAGAACTATGTAGACATGACCGAAATACGTTTCCGGTCAATAACCAATAGCGGGACCTGGATGCCCATATTGGCTCCCACATATTCTACGAAGATCTTTATCGGTCAAACCGCATAACAACATACTTTGTTCCCTTTGTCATCGGTATGTTACTTGCCCGAGATTCGATCGTCGGTATCTCAATACCTAGTTCAGTCTCATTTTCGGCAAATCTCTTTACTCGTTCCGTAATACATCATCCCGCAACTAACTCATTAGTTACAATGCTTGCAAGGCTTAAGTGATGTGTATTACCGAGAGGCCCAGGGATACCTCTCCGACAATCGGAGTGACAAAACCTAATCTCGAAATACGCCAACCCAACATGTACCTTTGGAGACACCTGTAGTACTCCTTTATAATCACCTAGTTACGTTGTGACGTTTGGTAGCACCCAAAGTGTTCCTCCGGTAAACGGGAGTTGCATAATCTCATAGTTACAGGAACACGTATAAGTCATGAAGAAAGCTATAGCAACATACTAAACGATCAAGTGCTAGGCTAACGGAATGGGTCATGTCAATCACATCATTCTCCTAATGATGTGATCCCGTTAATCAAATGACAACTCATGTCTATGGCTAGGAAACTTAACCATCTTTGATTCACGAGCTAGTCAAGTAGAGGCATACTAGTGACACTATGTTTGTCTATGTATTCACACATATATTATGTTTCCGGTTAATACAATTCTAGCATGAATAATAAACATTTATCATGAAATAAGGAAATAAATAATAACTTTATTATTGCCTCTAGGGCATATTTCCTTCAGTCTCCCACTTGCACTAGAGGCAATAATCTAGTTCACATCGCCATGTGATTTAACACCAATATTCACATCTGTATATGATTAACACCCATAGTTCACATCGTCATGTGACCAACACCCAAAGGGTTTACTAGAGTCAATAATCTAGTTCACATCTCTATGTGATTAACACCCAAAGAGTACTAAGGTGTGATCATGTTTTCTCATGAGAGAAGCTTAGTCAACGGGTCTGTCATATTCAGAGCCATATGTATTTTACAAATATTCTATGTCTATAATGCTCTGCACGGAGCTACTCTAGCTAATTGCTCCCACTTTCAATATGTATCCAGATTGAGACTTAGAGTCATCTGGATAGGTGTAAAAGATTGCACCAATGTAACTCTTTACGACGGGCTCTTTTATCACCTCCATAATCGAGAAATATTTCCTTAGTTCTCACCAAGGATAATTTTGACCAATGTCCAGTGATCTACTCCTAGATCACTATTGTAGTCCCTTGCCAAATTCAGAGCAAGGTATACAATAGGTCTGGCACATAGCATAGCATACTTTATAGACCCTATGACTAAGGCATAGGGAATGACTTTCATTCTCTTTTCTATTTTCTGCCGTGGTCGGGATTTAAGTCTTACTCAATTTCACACCTTTGCAACACAGGCAAGAACTCTTTCTTTGACTGTTCCATTTTGAACTATTTCAAAATCTTGACAAGGTATGTACTCATTGAAAATCTTATCAAGCGTCTTGATCTATCTCAATAGATCTTGATGCTCAATATGTAAGTAGCTTTACTGAGGTCTTTCTTTTAAAGAACTCCTTTCAAATACTCCTTTATGCTTTCCAGAAAAAATCTACATCATTTCTGATCAACAATATGTTATTCACATATATTTATCAGAAAGGCGGTAGTGCTCCCACTCACTTTATTGTAAATATAGGCTTCACCGCAAGTCTGTATAAAACTATATGCTTTGATCAACTTATCAAAGCGTATATTCCAACTCTGAGATGCTTGCATCAGTCCATAGATGGATCGCTGGAGCTTGCACATTTTGTTAGCACCTTCAGGATTGACAAAACCTTCTGGTTGTATCATATACAACTCTTCTTTAATAAATCTATTAAGGAATGTAGTTTTGACATCCATTTGCCAAATTTCATAAAATGTGGCAATTGCTAACATGATTCGGACAGACTATTAAGCATCGATACGAGTGAGAAAATCTCATTGTATTCAACACCTTGAACTTTGTCAAAAACCTTTTCCGACAAGTCTAGCTTTGTAGATAGTAACACTACTATCAGCGTCCGTCTTCCTCTTGAAGATCCATTTATTTTCTATGGCTTGCCGATCATCGGGCAAGTCCACCAAAGTCCAAACTTTGTTCTCATACATGGATCCCATCTCAGATTTCATGGCCTCAAACCATTTTGCGGAATCTGGGCTCATCATTGCTTCCTCATAGTTCGTAGGTTCATCATGTTCTAGTAACATGATTTCCAGAATAGGATTACCGTACCACTCTGGTGCGGACCGTACTCTGGAAGACCTACGAGGTTCTGTAGTAACTTGATCAGAAGTTTCATGATCATCATCATTAGCTTCCTCACTAATTGGTGTAGGAATCACTGGAAATGATTTCAGTGATCAACTATTTTCCAATTCAGGATAAGGTACAGTTACCTCATCAAGTTCTACTTTCCTCCCACTCACTTCTTTCGAGAGAAACTCCTTCTCTAGAAAGGATCCATTCTTAGCAACGAATATTTTGCCTTCGGATCTGTGATAGAAGGTGTACCCAACAATTTCCTTTGGGTATACTATGAAGACGCACTTCTCCGATTTGGGTTCGAGCTTATCAGGTTGAAACCTTTTTCACATAAGCATCGCAACTCCAAACTTTAAAAAATGACAGCTTAGGTTTACTGCTAAACCATAGTTCATACAGTGTCGTCTCAACGGATTTAGATGGTGCCCTATTTAAAGTGAATGCAGCTGTCTCTAATGCATAACCCCAAAACTGTAGTGGTAAACCGGTAAGAGACATAATAGATCACACCATATCTAATAAAGTACGATTACGACGTTCGGACGCACCATAACATTGTCGTGTTCCAGGTGGTGTGAACTGTGAAACTATTCCACATTGTTTTATATGAAGGCCAAACTCGTAACTCAAATATTCTCCTCCACGATCAGATCGTAGAAACTTTATTTTCTTGTTACGATGATTCTCCACTTCACTCTGAAATTCTTTGAACTTTTCAAATGTTTCAGACTTGTGTTTCATTAAGTAGATACACCCATATCTGCTCAAATCATCTTGTGAAGGTCAGAAAATAACGATACTTGCCACAAGCATCAACACTCATTGGATCGCATACATCGGTATGTATTATTTCCAATAAGTCAGTAGCTTGTTCCATTGTTCCGGAGAACGGATTTTTAGTCATCTTGCCCAAAAGGCACGGTTCGCAAGCATCAAATGATTCATAACCAAGTGATTCCAAAAATCCATCTTTATGGAGTTTCTTCACGCGCTTTACACCGATATGACCCAAACGGCGGTGCCACAAATAAGTTGCACTATCATTATTAACTTTTCATCTTTTGACATCAATATTATGAATATGTGTATCACTACGATCGAGATCCAACAAACTATGTTCATTGGGTGTATGACCATCGAAGGTCTTATTCGTGTATACAGAATAACAATTTATTCTCTAACTTTAAATGAATAACCATATCGCAATAAACATGATCAAACATGCTCAACGCAAATGCCAAATAACATTTATTTAGGTTTAACACTAATCCCGAAAGTATAGGGACTGTGTGATGATGATCATATCAATCTTGGAACTACTTCCAACACTCATCGTCACTTCACCCTTCAACTAGTCTCTGTTTATTCTGTAACTCCTGTTTCAAGTTACTAATCTTAGCAACTGAACAAGTATCAAATACTCAAGGGCTACTATAAACACTAGTAAGACACACATCAATAACCTGTATATCAAATATACCCTTGTTCACTTTGGCATCCTTCTTATCCACCAAATATTCAGGGCATTTCCGCTTCCAGTGACCATTTCCTTTGCAGTGTAAGCACTCAGTTTCAGGCTTTGGTCCAGCTTTGGTCTTATTCACTGGAGTGACAACTTGTTTGCCATTCTACTTGAAGTTTCCCTTTCCTTCCCTGTGCCCTTTTCTTGAAACTAGTGGTCTTGTCAATCATCAACACCTGATGCTCTTTCTTGATTTCTACCTTCGTCGATTTCAATATCACGAAGAGCTCCGGAATCGTTTTCGTCATCCCTTGCATACTATAGGTCATCACGAAGTTCTAGTAACTTAGTGATGGTGACTAGAGAATTCTGTCAATCACTATCTTATCTGGAAGATTAACTCCCACTTGATTCAAGCGATTCAAGTACCCAGACAATCTGAGCACATGCTCACTAGTTGAGTGATTCTCCTCCATCTTTTAGCTATAGAACTTGTGGGAGACTTCATATCTCTCAACTCGGGTATTTGCTTGAAATATTAACTTCAATTCCTGGAACATCTCATATGGTCCATGACGTTCAAAAACATCTTTGAAGTCCCGATTCTAAGCCGTTAAGCATGGTGCACTAAACTATCAAGTAGTCATCATATTGAGCTAGCCAAACGTTCATAACGTCTGCATTTGCTCCTGCAATAGGTTTGTCACCTAGCGGTGCATCCAGGACATAATTCTTCTGTGCAGCAATGAGGATAAACCTCAGATCACGGATCCAATCCGCATCATTGCTACTAACATCTTTCAACACAATTTTCTCTAGGAACATATCAAAATAAACGTATGAAAGCAACAACATGAGCTATTGATCTACAACATAATTTGCAAAATACTACCAGGACTAAGTTCATGATAAATTTAAGTTCAATTAATCATATTACTTAAGAACTCCCACTTAGACAGACATCTCTCTAGTCATCTAAGTGATCACGTGATCCAAATCAACTAAACCATGTCCGATCATCACGTGAGATGGAGTAGTTTTCAATGGTGAACATCACTATGTTGATCATATCTACTATATGATTCACGCTCGACCTTTCGGTCTCCGTGTTCCAAGGCCATATCTGTATATGCTAGGCTCGTCAAGTTTAACCTGAGTATTCCGCGTGTGCAACTGTTTTGCACCCGTTGTATTTGAACGTAGAGCCTATCACACCCGATCATCACGTGGTGTCTCAGCACGAAGAACTTTCGCAACGGTGCATACTCAGGGAGAACACTTCTTGATAATTAGTGAGAGATCATCTTAAAATCCTACCGTCAAACAAAATAGAATAAGATGTATAACAGATAAACATCATATGCAATCAAAATATGTGACATGATATGGCCATGATCATCTTGCGCCTTTGATCTCCATCTCCAAAGTACTGTCATGATCTCTATCGTCACCGGCACGACACCATGATCTTCATCATCTTGATCTATATCAATGCGTCGTCACATGGTCGTCTCGCCAACTATTGCTCTTGCAACTATTGCTATCGTAGAGCGATAAGGTAAAGCAATTATTTGGCACTTGCATCTTTATGCAACAAAGAGACAACCATAGGGCTTCTGCCAGTTGCCGCTAACTTCAACAAAACATGATCATCTCATACAACAACTTATATCTCATCATGTCTTGACCATATCACATCACAACATGCCCTGCAAAAACAAGTTAGACGTCCTCTACTTTGTTGTTGCAAGTTTTACGTGGCTGCTACGGGCTGAGCAAGAACCATTCTTACCTACGCATCAAAACCACAACGATAGTTTGTCAAGTTAGTGCTGTTTTAACCTTCTCAAGGACCGGGCGTAGACACACTCGGTTCAACTAAAGTTGGAGAAACTGACACCCGCTAGTCACCTGTGTGCAAAGCACGGCGGTAAAACCAGTCTCGCGTAAGCGTACGCGTAATGTCGGTCCGGGCCGCCTCATCCAACAATACCGCCGAACCAAAGTATGACATGCTGGTAAGCAGTATGACTTGTATCGCCCACAACTCACTTGTGTTCTACTCGTGCATATAACATCAACACATAAAACCCGACTCGGATGCCACTGTTGGGGAACGTAGTAATTTCAAAATTTTCCTACGCACACACAAAATCATGGTGATGGCATAGCAACGAGAGGGGAGAGTGTTTGTCCACGTACCCTCGTAGACCGTAAGCGGAAGCGTTATAACAACACGGTTGATGTAGTCGTACGTCTTCACGATTCGACAGATCCAAGTACCGAACGTACGGCACCTCCGAGTTCAGCACACGTTCAGCTCGATGACGATCCCCGGGCTCCGATCCAGCAAAGCTTCGGGGATGAGTTCCGTCAGCACGACGGCGTGGTGACGATGATGATGTTCTACCGGCGCAGGGCTTCACCTAAACTCCGCGACGATATGACCGAGGTGGAATATGGTGGAGGGGGGCACCGCACACGGCTAAGGAACGATCCGTAGATCAACTTGTGTGTCTATGGGATGCCCCCTGCCCCTGTATATAAAGGAGTGGAGGAGGGGGAGGGCCGGCCCTCTCTATGGCGCGCCCTAGGGGAGTCCTACTCCCACCGGGAGTAGGATTCCCCCTTTCCTAGTAGAACTAGGAGCCCTTCCATGTAGTAGGAGTAGGAGAGAAGGAAGGGAAGAGAGAAGGGAAAGGAAGGAGGGGGTGCGGCCCCTCCCCCTAGTCCAATTCGGACTAGGCCTTGGGGGGCGCGTGGCCTGCCCTAGGCAACCCCTCTCTCTTTCCCGTATGGCCAAATAAGGCCCAATACTTCTCCCGGCGAATTCCCGTAACTCTCCGGTACTCCGAAAAATACCCGAATCACTCGGAACCTTTCCGAACTCCGAATATAGTCGTCCAATATATCGATCTTTACGTCTCGACCATTTCGAGACTCCTCGTCATGTCCCCGATCTCATCCGGGACTCCGAACTCCTTCGGTACATCAAAACTCATAAACTCATTATAAAACTGTCATCGAAACCTTAAGCGTGCGGACCCTACGGGTTCGAGAACTATGTAGACATGACCGAAACACATTTCCGGTCAATAACCAATAGCGGGACCTGGATGCCCATATTGGCTCCCACATATTCTACGAAGATCTTTATCGGTCAAACCACATAACAACATACTTTGTTCCCTTTGTCATCAGTATGTTACTTGCCCGAGATTCGATCATCGGTATCTCAATACCTAGTTCAATCTCATTACCGGCAAATCTCTTTACTCATTCCGTAATACATCATCCCGCAACTAACTCATTAGTTACTATGCTTGCAAGGCTTAAGTGATGTGTATTACCGAGAGGGCCCAGAGATACCTCTCCGACAATCGGAGTGACAAAACCTAATCTCGAAATACGCCAACCCAACATGTACCTTTGGAGACACCTGTAGTACTCCTTTACAATCACCTAGTTACGCTGTGACGTTTGGTAGCACCCAAAGTGTTCCTCCGGTAAACGGGAGTTGCATAATCTCATAGTTACAGGAACATGTATAAGTCATGAAGAAAGCAATAGCAACATACTAAACGATCAAGTGCTAGGCTAACGGAATGGGTCATGTCAATCACATCATTCTCCTAATGATGTGATCCCGTTAATAAATGACAACTCATGTATATGGCTAGGAAACTTAACCATCTTCGATTCACGAGCTAGTCAAGTAGAGGCATACTAGTGACACTATGTTTGTCTTTGTATTCACACATGTATTATGTTTCCGGTTAATACAATTCTAGCATGAATAATAAACATTTATCATGAAATAAGGAAATAAATAATAACTTTATTATTGCCTCTAGGGCATATTTCCTTTATTAAATACATGCACTCATCACCAAGCAAAGTGAATGATCATATAGAGATATAAAAGGATAATGTCATCCAACAAGCATTAAGGTAGCATATGATCAAACACATGATCATCCAACCACCAAAAAGCAAAACAAGAGAGAACAAAAGCAACACTCTCTCTCGAAGCCTATGATCTATACATTTTCTCCCCCTTTGGCAACAAGTTACCAAAAAGTTCATAGAAAATGCATAGCACTAAATCGACTCTCAGGCTTGGTCTTCAGGTGGTGGTGTAGAAATGGCTCCTTGGACGAAGACTTCAGTTGATGTGGATGGAGCTGGTGGAGTAGGTGCTGGAGCTGGTTGCACAGAAGCTGTAGCTGGTGTAGATGAAGTGGCTCTGGTGTCTGGAACAGGCACTGCAGCCGATCTCTGGCTCCTGGGCACTCTGGCAAAAGCATCAGTAGTAGTCTTGCCCTTCCTCTCCTGCATGTCATCCTGAAGTTGCTCAACAACTGACTGTATCTCAGTGACCTTCACATCTAAATCATAGAACTTCTGCTCCATGATCCTCTCTAAGCTCTCCTGATTTTGAGTCAGGTGGCCAATCCCTTCTCAATCCTCAGAGTGGAGGCAATCAAGTAGCCAAGCTGATCTTGATTGCTCTTCAGAAGATACTGAGATGCCTCATCAATGGTTGGCATCTTTGCAGCCTTTTCAGTCCTTGCCTTCTCCTTCTTTGCTTGTGATTGCAGAGAAGATGGTTCATCTTCATCCATTACCACTGTGTTGTCCTCAAAATCTGGATAGATCGGCATGTGTTCCTTGTCCAAGAGGTATGTGCCAGTGCCCATCTTGGAGTTGATTAGCTCCTGGATCTGTGGGGCATACCCACAACTTCTCTTTTGATCTGCAGCTGTCCTCTTGATAGTTTCCACTATGAGGCTCATGACCTTGAACTTTTGAGTCACATCAAATATGTGAAGTAGGTTGATTGCATGGCCTCTGATCATCTTGTGATCTCCAGACTTAGGCAAAAGAGTATGCCTGAGGATCCAGTTGATTGTTGGCAATCCTGACAGAAGGTAATGTACTGATCCAAACTTGTGTGTCTCAACAGCAGCATCTAGGATCTCTCTGTACATGTGTGCCATGGAGTTGTGATCCTTCTTGAGCACCTTCTTCTTGGAAGTGGCCTCATCCTCAACAGCCACATAGTCTTCATCCTCAGAATCTGAGGTTTTCTTCTTTCTAGCTCTGGTGGCTGCCTTGGGTAAGTTGCTGGGTGTGCTCCTGCTACCCTCATCATAGCTTCTAGAGGGACTAGTGCCCTCACTCATCTGAACCTTCTCCTCAGACTTGTTCTGACTGTCACTTTGATCTAACATGTTGCAAACACTGGCAGCAGACCCTGTGAATAGATATAGATGAGGTAGAGTAGATGAGCATCACAAAATACAGAGGATTTTGCAAAAGAATGAGTCCAAAACTTAGTTTTAGTTTTCCACAGAAAGCATTTCGGATCTACTAATTTGTAAACTCGGTGATACCGAAGCAGCTTTTGGAACCTAAACTAGTGAACTCGGTCAGACCGAGTCATGGTTCGGTGGCACCAAGACTGCTAGGGTTTCACAAAGTCCTGAACTCGGTCACACCGATTTGCAATGGCCTTAGCCGAATCGGTGGAACGAGTTCTACAACTCGGTTGGTCCGAGATGGTTTCGGCGGAAACCTAACCCTAAATTTTCAATTCACATCTAATCTATGAAGTGTTTTTGATGGATAAGATGATCTCAATCGTGGCAAGATTAATGGCAAAACAATGTGCTAGAGATTCAGAGTTAGGAATAGCACAAAGACCAAGTCCATACCCTAGTTCGGCGATGGACTTGCTACGGTGGCAACGACGGAGACGATTCCCGTTGACGGCGGCGGAGACCAGCGGCGGGAGGCAGCTCGCAATGACGAGGACGGTCCGGAGACCCAGGGAGGCAGAGCAGGCTGAGCCGCGGGCGAAAGAGCTCGGAGAAATTTCCAAAATTTGAGCCGTGGATATATATAGCCTGACCCTGTCGGTGTGACTGACTTGAACAACTCGGTGGCACCGAGATGCATAACTGCAAGCAGTTACAGCAACTCGGTGTGACCGAAAAGTTCAAATTGATTGCACTGAGATTGAAAACCTATATCGACTTAGTGATCTCGGTATGACCAAAATGGAAGAATCGGTCAGACCGAAACGCACAAAGAAGTTTTGGAAGATTAAGTCTATGACGAATCGGGGACTCTGAGTGCTCCTCACACAGAGTGGTTCGAATATGACTTGATCAATTTTTGTGATGTAGCATGAACAGAGTTTGAGACAAGAAAAGCATAGATAGCTAGAGAAGGTTCTTAGGCATTCTTGTCCATCCACTTAGCAAAGAAAAGGAACCAAACAATCAAAACAACAAGTGGATGTCCTCGAATGAGTAAAATATGCAACCAACATGCTCACACAATAAAAAGGCAAATGAAATATGTGGCAAAGCATGCACAACCAATTCTAGCATCTATCAAGCAATTGGCGATGACTAGGTCATCTATATATGAGTATATTGACTTAGGAGTCAAATGAGAACATTTGATCATAGGTCATACTCATCATTGAAGCACAAGTGGGGTTACCACTTTTACATAAAGCATTGTTGTGTTCACATCATTAGAGTTGCTTTGACTCAATTCTTAGTAAAGATCCCCCTAGATGTGAGATCCCCCCTAAGAGGGATGAACTAACCTTGGGTTTTGTCGATGATGACTTCATGTAGGTATTGAAGATGTGGATGCTCAATGTTGATGTAGATCATTTGGAGCAATCCTTGGAGTGAGTTGCACTTTCAATACCTACACGGGTTAGTCCCACAAGGAACAAACGAGGGTATCCATAGACATAGAGTGATGCACACACACAAGATGATGTCTATGAAAGCATTAGGTTACCTTGTCCCTTGTCTTACCAACAAGAGGGTTTGTGACTCCTTGAACTAGTGCAAGATGTGGAAGTTGATTGCACCGTTCTTGCCAAAATGATATGAGTGAAGTATGTTGGTGGAGTCACCCTCAAGAACTCTCTAGTTCCTCTTCTTCAGGATCCACATCATCTTGATGGGAATCCTTGGAGTTGTAGTCATACTTGATGAAGTAGAACTTGATGAAGTCTTGGGAACCCACTTGACCAAGGCCTTAGGAGCTTCCTCAAATGCATCAATCTCCTCTTGAAGCTTATCCTTGCCTTTTTGCTTGTGGTCTTGCGGTGGAAGATCATCTTGAGCTTGTGTCCCTTTGAAGGAAGTAGGATCATACTTCTCTTGTTGAGGAACAAACTTCGTCTTCGGTTATTGATCTTCTTCCCACTCTTCACCATTGTCATTGAACTTTCGTTCAAAGCCAACACCTTGATTCTTCCGGTGCCTTCCTTGCTTGTGTACAATTTCCTCGAATTGCTTAGTCCCGACGAGGCTCTTATAAACACCTTTCTCTATAATTCCCTTCAATAAACTATTTTCTTGCTCAAGTGTAACTTGGCTAAGAGAATCATTAGTGGAATCAAGAGAACTACTAGAAGTAACAACATTGGATTTATCATGATTATTGTTACTACTACAGGAAGAATCCTTCTTGTTCTTGTTACTAGACTTGACTTGAGGCATGTAAGTGGATAAAAGTAACCGCTTGGCAATGTAAGAAGAACTTTTCTTATGAAGATCATCATTGATTTCCTTTAAGAACTCATGCTCTTGCTCAAGGTTGAGCTTTTCAAAGCGTAACTTCTCATGAGTCCTTAAAAGTTCTCGATGATCTTCTAAGATAGTTTCATGATCTAACTTAAGAGCGTTTAGTTCTTTAGTTAGAAGCTCAATTTTCTCCTTGTCATTGTCATTAGTTTTATCTTGATTAGCATGATTAATTGACGTTTCACCATAGTATTCATCACTTGAGTTGTCAACAAGTAAATCATCATCACCTAGCAAGTCATCTTCATCACTATTGAAATCAACATACTCGGTGTGTGATACCTTTGGGCCTTTAGCCATGAAGCATCTTCCAAGTACTTCATTTGGTAAATCAAATATGTCGTAGGAGATGGTTGACACTAGTGATAGACCGGCAACACCTTCATCTTGAGTATATTCGGAGTCGGAGTGATAGCTTCTCTCAGAGTGATTGTTGGAGTCGGAACTGGATACCGATTCACAAACATGAGCTTGATGTCTTCGTTTTGTGTAGCTCCTTGATGACTTGTCCTTCCGTTCTGTATCCTTGCTTTTCCGGGATGTTCTTCGTTCATAACGATCATCTCTACTCCTTCTCTCTCTTGGTTGTGATTCTTCTCTTCTACTTCTCCTCTTAGGTGTTTTTTCTCTTCTTTTTAGGGATCCATACACTCATTGGAATAGTGTCCGGGTCTCCCACAATTGTAGCAATTACGCTCTCGACTAGAAGATCTTTTGTCATTGTAGGACCTTGACTTGGAGCTTCCCTCTTTGCTTCTACTCTTGTAGAACTTGTTGAAGTTCTTCACCATTAGGCTCAATTCTTCATTGAAGGTTTGTTTCTCACTTGATGATGTGGGAGCTTCACACGAGGCTTTGTAAGCACCACTTGACTTGTTGTGAAGTTCCTCCATATCCTTGAGTGACATCTCATGAGCAACAATTCTTCAAGTGACTTCCGTTGGCTTGAGATCTTTGTAATTGGGCATCATTTGGATCAATGTGCATACGGTATCATATTTTCCGTCCAAAGCTCTTAGGATCTTCTTGATGATGAATTTGTCGGTCATCTCTTCACTTCTTGAGCCGGCAATCTCATTTGTGATAAGAGCAAGCCTAGAGTACATTTCAGTGACACCTTCACCATCCTTCATTTTGAACTGTCAAGCTGACTTTGAAGCACATCCAACTTGGATTCCTTGACGGAGTCGGTACCTTCGTGCATATCAATCAAAGTATCCCAAATTTTCTTTGCATTCTCAAGACGGCTGATTTTGTTGAATTCTTCGGGGCACAATCCGTTGAAGAGGATATCACAAGCTTGAGCGTTGTATTGCAGCATCTTCAACTCTTCCGTGCTAGCTTCATGGTTCGGTTCTCTCCCATCAAAGAATTCACCTTGCAAGCCAATACACACAATAGCCCAAACGGCGGGGTTATGACCAGGAATATGAATTTTCATCTTATGCTTCCAACTAGCAAAATTAGTACCATCAAAGTAAGGACCTCTACGATGATAGTTTCCCTCGCTAGACGCCATACTCTCCTAGGTTGTAAAACCAAGGCTATGACTACCAGAAGCTATTAAATCAAAGCAAATGGAGACCAAAGCTCTGATACCACTTATAGGATCGAAAGTGGGGTGATTAGACTACTTGACCAAATAAAAACTTATCCTTTTCCCAATTTTAGCTTTGGCAGATTTTAGCTAACTTAGCACAAGTCAAGCAATCTTAACACAATTCAAGCAAGCATTCAAAGAGTATATGAGCAGCGAAAAGTAAAGCATGCAACTTGCAAGAATGTAAAGGGAAGGGTTTGGAGAATTCAAACGCAATTGGAGACACAGATGTTTTTGTCGTGGTTCCGATAGGTGGTGCTATCGTACATCCATGTTGATGGAGACTTCAACCCACGAAGGGTAACGGTCACGTGACTCCACGAAGGGCTCCACCCACGAAGGGTCCACAAAGAAGCATCCTTGTCTATCCCACCATGGCCGTCGCCCACGAAGGACTTGCCTTACTAGCGATAGATCTTCACGAATTAGGCGATCTCCTTGCCCTTACAAACTCCTTGGTTCAACTCCACAATCTTGTCGGAGGCTCCCAAGTGACACCTAGCAAATCTAGGAGACACCACTCTGCAAGAAGTAACAAATGGTGTGTTGATGATGAACTCCTTGCGCTTGTGCTTCAAAAGATAGTCTCCCAAACACTCAACTCTCTCTCTCACAGGATTTGGATTTGGTGGAAAGGTTTGAGTGGAAAGCAACTTGGGGAAGGCTAGAGATCAAGATTCATATGGTAGGAATGGAATATCTTGGCCTCAACACAAGTGTAGGCGGTTCTCTCTTAGAAAATGTAAGTTGGAAGTGTAGGTTCTTTCTGATGGCTCTCTCCACGAGTGAAGAGGAGGTGGAGGGGTATATATAGCCTCCACACAAAATCTAACCGTTACACACAACTTGCCAATCTTGTTGGGACCGAATCGAGAGACCGAATCGAGAAACTTGGTCGGACCAATTTAGCAAATCTAGTGACCGTTAGGATTTTCGGTGGGACCGACATGCAACTCGGTAGGACCGATATGGTTAGGGTTAGGGCAGAACGTAATCTCGGTATGACCGATTACACAAACTCGGTGAGACCGATTTTGGTAATAAGCTAACCAGAGAGTTGGTCAGGTAAACTCGGTGGGACCGATTCGCTCATTTCGGTGAGTCCGAAATGTTACGAAAAGGAAACAGAGAGTTTACATTGCAATCTCGGTGGGACTGATCGCTCATCTCGGTGTTACCGAAACATTACGAAGGGAAACAGAGAGATTACAATCCCATCTCGGTGAGACCGAGATCCCAATCGGTGAGACCGATTTGCCTAGGGTTTGTGCAGTGGCTATGACATCTGAACTCGGTGGCGCCGGATAGAAAGAATCGGTGGGGCCGAGTTTGACTTTTGGTTTAGGTCATATGTGGATGTGAGAAAGTAGTTGAGGGCTTTGGAGCATATCACTAAGCATTTTGAGCAAGTAAGCCATTAAGCAACACCTCATCCCTCCGTGATAGTATTGGCTTTTCCTATAGACTCAATGTGATCTTGGATCACTAAAATATAAAATGTAGAGTCTTGAGATTTGAGCTTGAGCCAATCCTTTTGTCCTTAGCATTTTGAGGGGTCCACTTTTCTCATCCATGCCATGCCAATCATTGAGCTTTCCTGAAATATTCATCTTGAAATAGCATTAGCACAATGAGCTATATGTTGTTTGGAATTACCAAAACCACCTAGGGATAGTTGCACTTTCACATACGGATTTGAATGTTGCAGACCCGTTGACTAAGCCTCTTCCACGAGCAAAACATGATTGGCACCAAGGCTCCATGGGTGTTACAATCATTACTTTGTAATCTAGATAATTGACTCTAGTGCAAGTGGGAGACTGAAGGAAATATGCCCTAGAGGCAATAATAAAGTTATTATTTATTTCCTTATATCATGATAAATGTTTATTATTCATGCTAGAATTGTATTAACCGGAAACATGATACATGTGTGAATACATAGACAAACATAATGTCACTAGTATGCCTCTACTTGACTAGCTCATTAATCAAAGATGGTTATGTTTCATAACCATAGACATGAGTTTTAATTTGATTAACGGGATCACATCATTAGGAGAATGATGTGATTGACTTGACCCATTCCGTTAGCTTAGCACTTGATCGTTTAGTATGTTGCTATTGCTCTCTTTATGACTTATACATGTTCCTACAACTATGAGATTATGCAACTCCCGTTTACCGGAGGAACACTTTGTGTGCTACCAAATGTCACAACGTAACTAGGTGATTATAAAGGAGCTCTATAGGTGTCTCCAAAGGTACATGTTGAGTTGGCTTATTTCTAGATTAGGTTTTGTCACTCCGATTGTCAGAGAGGTATCTCTGGGCCCTCTCAGTAATGCACATCACTATAAGCCTTGCAAGAAATGTAGCTAATGAGTTAGTTACGGAATGATGCATTACATAACGAGTAAAGAAACTTGCCGGTAACGAGATTGAACTAGGTATTGGGATACCGACGATCGAATCTCGGGCAAGTAACATACCGATGACAAAGGGAACAATGTACGTTGTTATGCGGTTTGACCGATAAAGATCTTCGTAGAATATGTAGGAGCCAATATGAGAATCCAGGTTCCGCTATTGGTTATTGACCGGTAACTTGTCTCGGTCATGTCTACATAGTTCTCGAACCCGTAGGGTCCGCACGCTTAAAGTTTCGATGACAGTTATATTATGAGTTTATGAGTTTTTGATGTACTGATGGTTGTTCAGAGTCTCGGATGTGATCATGGACATGATGAGGAGTCTCTAATTGGTCGAGAGATGAAGATTGATATATTGGAAGCCTATATTTGGATATCGGAAGTGTTCCGGGTGAAATCGGGATTTTACCGGAGTACCGGGGGGTTACCGGAACCCCCCCGGGGGCTTAATGGGCCATAGTGGGCCTTGGTGAAGAAGAGGAGAGGCGGCCAGGGCTGGGCCGCGCGCCCCTCCCCCCTAGTCCGAATGGGACAAGGAGAGGGGGGCGGTGATGTCTACTACACAACCTTCTTCTTGTAGACGTTGTTGGGCCTGCAAGTGCACAGGTTTGTAGGACAGTAGCAGATTTCCCTCAAGTGGATGACCTAAGGTTTATCAATCCGTAGGAGGCGTAGGATGAAGATGGTCTCTCACAAACATCCCTGCAACCAAATAACAAAAAGTCTCTTGTGTCCCTAACACACCCAATACAATGGTAAATTGTATAGGTGCACTAGTTCGGCGAAGAGATGGTGATACAAGTGCAATATGGATGCTAGATAAAGGTCTTTGTAATCTGAAAATATAAAAACAGCAAGGTAACTAATGATAAAAGTGAGCGTAAACGGTATTGCAATGGTAGGAAACAAGGCATAGGGTTCATACTTTCACTAGTGCATGTTCTCTCAACAATAATAACATAGATAGATCATATAACAATCCCTCAACATGCAAAAAAGAGTCACTCCAAAGCCACTATTAGCGGAGAACAGACGAAGAGATTATGGTAGGGTACGAAACCACCTCAAATTTATCCTTTTTGATCTATCTATTCAAGAGTTTGTAGTAAAATAACATAGAGCTATTCTTTCCGCTCGATCTATCATAGAGTTCATACTAGAATAACACCTTAAGACACAAATCAACCAAAAACCTAATGTCACCTAGATACTCCATTGTCACCTCAAGTATCCGTGGGCATGATTATACGATATGCATCACACAATCTCAGATTCATCCAACCAACACAAAGTACGTCAAAGAGTGCCCCAAAGTTTCTACCGGAGAGTCAAGAAAACATGTGCCAACACCTATGCATAGGTTCATGGGCGGAACCCGCAAGTTGGTCACCAAAACATACATCAAGTGGCACGTGATATCCCATTGTCACCACAGATAAGCACGGCAAGACATACATCAAGTGTTCTCAAACTAAAGACTCAATCCGATAAGATAACTTCAAAGGGGAAACTCAATTCATCACAAGAGAATAGAGGGGGAGAAACATCATATGATCCAACTATAATAGCAAAGCTCGTGATACATCAAGATCGTGCCATAGAGAGAACACGAGAGAGAGAGAGAGAGAGAGAGAGAGAGAGAGAGAGAGAGAGATCAAACACATAGCTACTGGTGCATACCCTCAGCCCCGAGGGTGAACTACTCCCTCCTCGTCATGGATAGCGCCCGGATGATGTAGATGGCCACCGGTGAGGGATCCCTCCTCCGGCAGGGTGCCGGAACGGGCTCCCGAGAGGTTTTTGGTGGCTACAGAGGCTTGCGGCGACAGAACTCCCGATCTATCTTCTCCGTCGATGTTTTTAGGGTACGTAGGCTTATATAGGCGAAAGAAGTCAGTCGGGGGAGCCTCGAGGGGCCCACGAGACCCCCTGGGCGCCCCCTATCTCGTGGCCTCCTCGATGACCCCCTGGCTTGGACTCCAAGCTCCTAGGATTGGTTCTGTTCCAAAAATAACTTTTCCGAAGGTTTCATTCCGTTTGGACTCCGTTTGATATTCCTTTTCTTCGAAATACTGAAACAGGCAATAAAACATCAATATGGGCTGGGCCTCCAGTTAATAGGTTAGTCCCGAAAATGATATAAATGTGTAAAATAAAGCCCATAAACATCCAAAAGGGGTAATATAATAGCATGGAACAATAAAAAATTATAGATACGTTGGAGACGTATCAAGCATCCCCAAGCTTAATTCTTGCTCGTTCTCGAGTAGGTAAATGATAAAAACAGAATTTTTGATGTGGAATGCTACCTAGCATAATTCTCAATGTAATTGTGGCATGAATGTTCAGATCCAAATGATACAAAATAAAAGTTCATATTAACATGAAAATGTGATACTTCAAGCATACTAATCAAAGTAATCATGTCTTCTCAAAATAACATGGCCAAAGAAAGTTATCCCTACAAAATCATATAGTCTGGCTGTTGCTCTATCTTCATCACACAAAGTATTTAATCATGCACAACCCCGATGACAAGCCAAGCAATTGTTTCATACTTTAGTAATCTCAAACTTTTTCAACTTTCACGCAATACATGAGCATGAGCCATGGACATAGCACTATATGTGGAATAGAATGGTGGTTGTGGAGAAGACAAAAAAGGGAGAAGATAGTCTCACATCAACTAGGCGTATCAACGGGCTATGGAGATGCCCATTAATAGATATCAATGTGAGTGAGTAGGGATTGCCATGCAACGGATGCACTAGAGCTATAAATATATGAAAGCTCAACAAAAGAAACTAAGTGGGTGTGCATCCAACTCGCTTGCTCACGAAGACCTAGGGCATTTTGAGGAAGCCCATCATTGGAATATACAAGCCAAGTTCTATAATGAAAAATTCCCACTAGTATATGAAAGTGACAACATATGAGATTCTCTATCATGAAGATCATGGTGCTACTCTGAAGCACAAATGTGGAAAAAGAGATAGTAGCATTGTCCCTTCTCTCTTTTTCTCTCATTTTATTTTTTTCTTTTCTTTTTCTCTCTTTTTCTTTGGCCTTCTTTTTTTCTTTTTGACCTTTCTCTTTTCTTTTTATTTTTCTTTTTCTTTTTGTAAAGTCCGAAGTCTCATCCCGACTTGCGGGGGAATCATGGTCTCCATCATCCTTTCCTCACTAGGACAATGCTCTAATAATGAAAATCATCACACTTTTATGGATTTACAACTCAAAGCTAGAACAAGATATGACTCTATATGAATGCCTCCGGCGGTGTACTGGGATATGCAATGAATCAAGAGTGACATGTATGAAAATTATGAAAGTGGCCTTGCCACAAATACAATGTCAACTACATGATCATGCAAAGAGCAATATGACAAAAGTAATGCGTGTCATATGAACGGAACAGTGGAAAGTTGCATGGCAATATATCTCGGAATGGCTATGGAAATGCCATAATAGGTATGTATGGTGGCTGTTTTGAGGAAGGTATATAGTGGGTGTATGGTACCGGCGAAAGTTGTGCGGCACAAGAGAGGCTAGCAATGGTGGAAGGGTGAGGTGCGTATAATCCATGGACTCACCATTAGTCAAAAGAACTCATATACTTATTGCGAAAATCTACAAGTCATCAAAAACAAAGTACTATGCACATGTTCCTAGGGGGATAGATTGGTAGGAAAAGACCATCGCTCGTCCCCGACGGCCACTCATAAGGAAGACAATCAATAAATAAAATTGTGCTCCAACTTCATCACAAAGCGGTTCACCATACATGCATGCTACGGGAATCACAAACCTCAACACAAGCATTTTTAATAATCACCTCAACTAGCATGACTTTAATATCACTACCTCCATATCTCAAAACAATTATCAAGCATCAAATTGATCATAGCATCCAATTCCTTTCTATGATAGTTTTTATTATACCCAACTTGGATGCTCATCATTCTAGGACCAACTTTGTAACTATAGAAAATACCATGCTGTTATAAAAGACTCTCAAAATAATATAGGTGAAGCATGATATACTAGCAATTTCTACAAAATATAACCACAGCCGTGCTCTAAAAGATATAAGTGATGCACTAGAGCAAATGACAAACTACTCCGAAAGATATAAGTGAAGATCAATGAGTAGTCGAATAATTGTGCAACTATGTGAAGACTTTCTAACATTTAAGAATTTCAGATCTTGGTATTTTATTCAAATAGCAAGCAAGGCAAAACAAAATGACATTGCAAGGATAGCACAACTCATGTGAAGAAGCAAAAACTTAGGCTCAACCGATACTAACTGACAGTTGTTGGAGAAGAAAGGTGGGATGTCTACCGGGGCATCCCCAAGCTTAGAGCTTGAGACTTCTTGAAATATTATCTTGGGGTGCCTTGGGCATCCCCAAGCTTGAGCTTTTGTGTCTCCTTAATTCCTCTCATATCATGGTTTCTCTTTTTATCAAAAGCTTCATCCAAACCAAACTCAACAAGAACTCGTGAGATAGTATAAACCAATGCAAAACCTTATCATCTTCTACTGTAACAAATCACTAAAATTATTATTCAACATTTCATACTAAATTCCTCTGCATATTTAATACTCCTATCCTCAAATAGAATCATTAAACAAGCAAACATATGCAAACAATGCAAACATAACAGCAATCTGTCAAAACAGTATAGTCTGTAAAGAATGCAAGATTCATCATACTTCCCTAACTCCAAAAATTATGAAAGAAAAATTCCCACTGTAATAAATTTATCAGAGCTCATTATGCAAAAGGTTTCAACATTATATCATTCTCTGACTTTTCTAGGGAATTTTTGCAACAGCGGCAAACTTTCTGTTTTGAAACAACAACATGTATACTAGCAAAATAAGCATGGTAAAGGCTATCCTTGACATTTTTATTGAAACTAAATATGCAAAACATTATTATAAATAACAGCAAGCAAATACTAACAAAAGAAAATGACGCTCCAAGAAAAACACATATCATGTGGCGAATAAAAATATAGCTCCAAGTAAAGTTACCGATGAACGAAGACGAAAGAGGGGATGCCATCCGGGGCATCCCCAAGCTTAGGCTCTTGGTTGTCCTTGGATATTACCTTGGGGTGCCTTGGGCATGCCCAAGATTATGCTCTTGCCACTCCTTATTCCATAGTCCATCGAATCTTTACCCAAAACTTGAAAACTCCACAACACAAAACTTAACAGAAAACTCGTAAGCTCCGTTAATATAAGAAAATAAAACCACCACTTAGGTAATGTAATGAGCTCATTCTAAATTCATATTGGTGTAATATATACTGTACTCCAACTTATCTATGGCTCATACCCTTCGATACTACTCATAGATTCATCAAAATAAGCAAACAACACATAGAAAACAGAATCTGTCAAAAACAGGACAGTCTGTAGTAATCTGTATCAAACGTATACTTCTGGAACTACAAAAATCCTACAAAATTAGGAAGTCCTAAGAAATTTGTGTAACAATCCATAGCAAAAATAATCAGATCATAAGCACGTTTCTGTGAATTAACAAAACTAATTTACTGGGTGCAAAAGTTTCTGATTTTCAACAGGATCAACACAACTATCACCGTAAGCCATCCTAAAGGTCTTACTTGGCACTTTATTGAAACAAAAGCTATAATACATGATTACTATAGTAGCATAATCATGTGGACACACAAAAACAGCAAGGATAAATATTGTGTTGTCTCCCAACAAGCGCTTTTAGTTAATGCCTTTCTAGCTAGGCATGATGATGGCAATGATGCTCACATAAAAGATAAGAATTGAAATATAACGGGAGCATCATGAAGCATATGACTAGCACATTTAAGCCTAACCCACTTCCTATGCATAGGATTTTGTGAGCAAACAACTTATGGGAACAATAATCAACTAGCATAGGAAGATAAAACAAGCATAACTTCAAGACTTTCAACACATAGAGAGGAAACTTGACATTATTGCAATTCCTACAAGCATATATTCCTCCCTCATAATAATTTTCAGTAGCATCATGAATGAATTCAACAATATAACCAGCAAATAAAGCATTCTTTTCATGATCTACAAGCATAGAATTTTTACTACTCTCCACATAAGCAAAATTCTTCTCATCAATAGTAGTGGGAGCAAACTCAATAAAATAATTATCATGTGAGGCATAATCCAATTAAAAACTAAAATCATGATGACAAGTTTCATGGTTACCATTATTCCTAATAGCATACAAGTCATCACAATAATCATCATAGATAGCAACTTTGTTCTCATAATCAATTGGAACCTCTTCCGAAATAGTGGATTCATCACTAAATAAAGTTGACACTCTTCCAAATCCACTTTCATGTTCATCACAATAAGATTCAACATCCTCCAAAATAGTGGGATCACTACTTTCTAAAGTTGACACTCTTCCAAACCCACTTTCATCAATATAATTATCATAAATAAGAGGCATGCTTTCATCATAATTAATATTCTCATCAAAACTTGGGGGACTAAAAATATCATCTTCATCAAACATAGTTTCCCCAAGCTTGTGGCTTTGCATATCATTAGCATCATGGAAATTTAAGGAGTTCATACTAAAAACATTGCAATCATGCTCATCATACAATCTAGTACCAAATATTTTAATGCCTTATTCTTCTAGCACTTGAGCACAACTTTCCTTTCCATCATTCTCACGAAAGATATTAAAAAGACGAAGCGTATGAGACAAACTCAATTCCATTTTGTTGTTGTTTTCTTTTATAAACTAAACTAGTGATAAAACAAGAAACAAAAAGATTTGATTGCAAGTTCTAAAGATATACCTTCAAGCACTCACCTCCCCGGCAACGGCGCCAGAAAATAGCTTGATGTCTACTACACAACCTTCTTCTTGTAGACGTTGTTGGGCCTGCAAGTGCACAAGTTTGTAGGACAGTAGCAAATTTCCCTCAAGTGGATGACCTAAGGTTTATCAATCCGTAGGAGGCGTAGGATGAAGATGGTCTCTCTCAAACAACCCTGCAACCAAATAACAAAGAGTCTCTTGTGTCCCCAACACACCCAATACAATGGTAAATTGTATAGGTGCACTAGTTCGGCGAAGAGATGGTGATACAAGTGCAATATGGATGGTAGATAAAGGTTTTTGTAATCTGAAAATATAAAAACAGCAAGGTAACTAATGATAAAAATGAGCGTAAACGGTATTGCAATGGTAGGAAACAAGGCATAGGGTTCATACTTTCACTAGTGCAAGTTCTCTCAACAATAATAACATAGATAGATCATATAACAATCCCTCAACATGCAACAAAGAGTCACTCCAAAGCCACTAATAGCGGAGAACAAACGAAGAGATTATGGTAGGGTACGAAACCACCTCAAAGTTATCCTTTTTGATCTATCTATTCAAGAGTTCGTAGTAAAATAACATAGAGCTATTCTTTCCGCTCGATCTATCAGAGTTCATACTAGAATAACACCTTAAGACACAAATCAACCAAAACCCTAATGTCACCTAGATACTCCGTTGTCACCTCAAGTATCCGTGGGCATGATTATACGATATGCATCACACAATCTCAGATTCATCCAACCAACACAAAGTACTTCAAAGAGTGCCCCAAAGTTTCTACCGGAGAGTCAAGAAAACGTGTGCCAACCCCTATGCATAGGTTCATGGGCGGAACCCGCAAGTTGGTCACCAAAACATACATCAAGTGGCACGTGATATCCCATTGTCACCACATATAAGCACGGAAAGACATACATCAAGTGTTCTCAAATTAAATACTCAATCCAATAAGATAACTTCAAAGGGGAAACTCAATTCACCACAAGAGAATAGAGGGGGAGAAACATCATAAGATCCAACTATAATAGCAAAGCTTGCGATACATCAAGATCGTGCCATAGAGAGAGCACGAGAGAGAGAGAGAGAGAGAGAGAGAGAGAGAGAGAGAGAGAGAGATCAAACACATAGCTACTGGTACATACCCTCAGCCCCGAGGGTGAACTACTCCCTCCTCGTCATGGATAGCGCCTGGATGATGAAGATGGCTACCGGTGAGGGATCCCCCCTCCGGCAGGGTGCCGGAACGGGCTCCTGAGAGATTTTTGGTGGCTACAGAGGCTTGCGGCGGCAGAACTCCAGATCTATCTTCTCCGTCGATGTTTTAGGGTACGTAGGCTTATATAGACAAAAGAAGTCGGTCGGGGAGCCTCGAGGGGCCCACGAGAGGGTAGGGCGCGCCTAGGGGGGTGGGCGCGCCCCCTATCTCGTGGCCTCCTCGATGATCCCCTGGCTTGCACTCCAAGTTCCTGGGATTGGTTCTGTTCCAACAATAACTTTTCCGAAGGTTTCTTTCCGTTTGGACTCCGTTTGATATTCCTTTTCTTCCAAATACTGAAACAGGCAATTAAACAACAATATCGGCTTGGCTTCTGATTAATAGGTTAGTCCCAAAAATGATATAAATGTGTAAAATAAAGCCCATTAAACATTCAAAAGGGGTAATATGATAGCATGGGACAATAAAAAATTATAGATACATTGTATACGTATCAGGCAGCGCCCGCCTTTCCTTCCTCTCCCTCCCTCCTCTTTCCCCCCTTCTCCAAGTCCAACAAGGAAAGGAGGGAGTCCTACTCCCGATGGGAGTAGGACTCCCCATGGCGCGCCTCCTCCCTTGCCGGCCGCCCCCTCCCCCCTTGCTCCTTTATATATGGGGACAGGGGGCACCTCTAGACACAACAATTGATCTCTTGATCTCTTAGCCGTGTGCGGTGCCCCCCTCCACCATAGTCCTCGTCAATAATATTGTAGCGGTGCTTAGGCGAAGCCCTACGACGGTAGAACATCAAGATCGTCACCACGCCGTCGTGCCGACGGAACTCTCCCTCGACACTCGGCTGGATCGGAGTTCGAGGGACCTCATCGAGCTGAACGTGTGATAGAACTCAGAGGTGCCGTAGTTTAGGTGCTTGATCGGTCGGGCCTTGAAGACGTACGACTACATCAACTGCATTGTTCTAACGCTTCCGCTTTCGGTCCAAGAGGGTACGTGGACAACACTCTCCCCTCTCGTTGCTATGCATCACCATGATCTTGCGTGTGCGTAGGATTTTTTTTGAAATTACTACGTTCCCCAACAACCCAAAGTGCAGGCTGCTACCTCAACTTGAGGAGGAGGCTTTAAAGCCCATGCTACCAGCGCATGATGCGGCTGACCGGCCACCCCGTGGCCGCGACAAAGCGGCGTACCAGCCCGAAGTCCAGACCGCACCCCGTCGCCAATCAAACAATAATGCCATGGCCCGGGGCTACACAAAGTGCCGGCGAGATGTATTGGATAACAAAGCAGGACAGTCTAGATCGATCTACGGATCACGGGGGCGCGCCGCAAGACGTGACGATGACCATCACGCCGAATACAATAGACCGGATTCAATTGAACTACGTCAGGATGTAGCCCGACATAGAGGCACCGCACACCCCCTATGCTTCACTGATGAAGTTATGGATCACGAATTCCCAGAAGGGTTTAAACTCGTAAACATTGAATCATATGATGGCACAACAGACCCCATGGTATGGATCGGAGATTTTCTTATCCAAATTCACATGGCCCGCGGCGATGACTTACATGCCATAAAGTACCTACCACTTAAGCTCAAAGGGCCGGCTTGGCATTGGCTGAATAGCCTGCCAGCAAGCTCCATCGGCAGTTGGGAGGATCTGGAAGACGCGTTCCTCGACAACTTCCAGGGCACTTATGTGTGACCACCGGATGCTGATGACTTAAGTCACATAACCCAACAACCCAAAGAGTCAGCCAGGAAATTCTGGACTCGGTTCCTAACTAAAAGAACCAAATTGTCGACTGTCCGGATGCCAAAGCCTTAGCGGCCTTCAAGCACAACATCCGTGACGAATGGCTCGCCCGACATATCGGCCAAGAGAAGCCAAAGTCCATGGCAGCCCTCACGACACTCATGACCCGCTTCTGCGCGGGCGAGGACAGCTGGCTGGCTCGCAGCAACATCACACCCAAAAACTCAAGCAATTCAGACGCCAGGGATAGCAACGGTAAGCGGCGATGAAATAGACACAAATGTCGCAATAATGGCGACAACGCCGAAGACACGGCAGTCAATGCCGGATTCAGAGGCTTTAAATCCGGACAGCAGAAAAAGCCGTTCAAAAGAAACAGTCCGGGCTCGTCTAGCTTGGACCGCATTCTCGACCGCTCATGTCAAATTCATGGCACCCCCGATAAACCAGCCAACCACACAAATAGGGAATGCTGGGTGTTTAAAAAAGGCCGGCAAGTTGAATGCCGAGAACAAGGAAAAATGGGCTACATAGCGATGACGACGAGGAGCCCCGGCCGTCAAACACGGGAGGACAGAAGAAATTCCCTCCCCAGGTGAAAACAGTGAATATGATATACGCAACCCATATCCCCAAGCGGGAACGGAAGCGTGCACTAAGGGACGTCTATGCGATGGAGCCAGTCGCCCCAAAGTTCAACCCATGGTCCTCTTGTCGGATCACCTTCGATCGCAGGGACCATCCTACCAGTATCCGTCATGGAGGTTCGGCCACACTGGTCCTGGACCCCATCATTGATGGATTCCATCTCACACGAGTTCTTATGGATGGTGGCAGCAGGCTGAACCTGCTCTATCAGGATACAGTGCGTAAAATGGGCATCGACCCCTCAAGGATCAAGCCCACAAAAACCACCTTCAAGGGTATCATACCCGGTGTGGAGGCCTATTGTATGGGCTCAATCACACTGGAAGTGGTCTTCGGATCTCCGGACAATTTCCGAAAGGAGGAGTTAATCTTCGACATCGTACCCTTCCGCAGTGGCTATCATGCACTGCTCGGACAAACCGCATTCGCCAAATTCAATGCGGTACCGCATTATGCATACCTCAAGCTCAAAATGCCAGGACCTCGTGGGGTTATCACAGTTAATGGAAACACAAAGCATTCGCTCCGCACGGAGGAGCACACTGTGGCCCTCGTGGCGGAAGTACAAAACAACCTTCTTAGGCAAATAGCCAACTCGGCGATAAATAACTCGGATACCCTCAAGCGAGTCTGGGGTACTCTGCAACAGGATCATCCGGCACGTCTAGAGCTCGACTAGCAATCCGACCTCCGCCATAGTCCCAGTCAAACGACGAAATTTGTGCCGCGCGTACATAACTACGCACTTAAAATACCCTGGACATAGGCGGAGGCACGGCCACGACACGGTCCATAATGCGGTTCGACCACCCCGAGACACACGCATTTTTGCACCCCTTTTTATTTAAGGTCCCTATCTTCAGGAGGATCTTCTGAAAAGTCCGGCTATCGGACACATAGCGGGACGGACACACCAGGAGGACAAAAGGCTTTGGCGTACGAGGGAATCCTCAGGTGGTCTCTGATAATGATCGTTATACCTGTTTTACATAGACGCATACCGCCCGCTCCCGGTCAAGATGTGTCAAACAACCCTATTCTGCTTATCGCACTACTTGTACATGTATGCTTTGACGTATCATTTGAAAAACAAGGGAAAATAGTACACATCGTCAGCTTGCTATTATGTTTATTTACCCCTTTTTCTTTACTGCTTATTTATTATACCCGTGCATTTTGGCACGATCAGTTTGCCAGGGGCTTCAGTACCCCATAATCTGGCAAGACAAGTCCGAACACTTTCGACAGTGCGGCACCTCGAACTTATAGCACTATATGCATCAGCTCCGAATCATGTCTTGGGTCAATAGTTGGGTTTGCCCGGCTCCCATGTTTTGGTACCTTACGTTCCGCTATATCGGCTAAGGTAGCGCAGGGAGAACTACTGCGATTGTGTCCCGGTTCTTCCGGACGAGCACCTCAGTAGAGAAAGCCGAAAACTGACTGTCATGATAAGGCGAGAGCTGGTCGTTGTTCGAGAGGTCTCAAATCCTTAAAGATTTTTTCTGCTTCAGGCGAGGAATCGGCCTCATCCAATTTAGGCATGTATAGAGCCCCGACTCCGGCTTTCCAGATACTAGGGGCTTCGCCAGAATTTAAAATTGTAGACTTCTATGGCTAAGTGAGGGCGATAAAGCCGTATAGTCCGATTGCCTCATTCCTGGCGCTAAACACCTCCTTCAAAGGACCAAAAATTTGGATAAAGAGTGTTTATACTTATCCCGAACACCCCAGTGCTAGTTACATGGGGGCGGAAGCCGACGACTGGCCAACTCTCAAAATTTTTTAAACGGCCGCACAGAAGGTAATATTTTAAATTAACACACGCTACATGGCGCACATGAACTGGTTTTCATAATACAGGATGGCATGAGTACATTCATTCAAATATCATATGCTTAGTACATTCATCCGCCACAAGGCGGGCACCCTTAATGACATTTTCATAATACTGTTCGGGGTGGCGATGCTCCTTGCCCTTCGGCGGTCCCTCTGTCACCAGCTTCTCGGCGTCCATCTTCCCCCAGTGCACCTTAGCACGGGCCAAGGCCCTGCGTGCACCCTCAATACAGATGGACCGCTTAACGACTTCAAGCCGCGGACAGGCATTCACCATCCGCTTGACAAAGCCGAAGTAGCTGCTAGGCAGGGGCTCGCCAGGCCACAGCCGGACTATGCAGTCCTTCATGGCCAGTTCGGCCGCCTTCTGAAGTTCGACCAGTTGCTTTAGTTGGTCGCTCAAGGACATCGGATGTTCGGCCCCAATATATTGGGACCAAAACAACTTATCCGTCGAGCTCCCCTCCTCAGCCCGGTAGAACTCTGCGGCATCAGAAATGCTACACGGCAGATCTGCGGATGCTCCTGGAGAGCTCCGAATTTGGGTAAGTAAAAGGAAAGTCTCTTTCACATGCTTGCTTTGCATAATGAAAGCCTTCCTCTTCTTCTCCCCCTCGTTTTGGGGGAGAGGGTTTTCCTCTTCCTCCTCCTCATTGTCGTTGGACGAGTGCGCCTCAGTGTCTTCGGACGATGAGTCCGACACCACCTTGCGCCGGAGACTTTTTCTGGTCCCCGTGGCCTTCTTCTCCAGCACCTCATTGGGTGCCGGAACCAGCATCTCCGTCAGGAGAGCGGTTGCTGGATCTTCAGGCAACGAAGCCGGATAGTCGATCTGCTCCATCGTCGCCACATAATCCTGTTAGATCAATACGATGGCTTAAGTTCCTCCCACGAACATACTGAGGAAAGGCACATCTTGCAAAATGTAGAATGCTTACCGCATTGGTGTGGCGCTTGGCGCTGAGTCCGCGGTCCTCGGCGGTGGGAGGAGGAACTTTGCTGGCCTTGAACAACACCTTCCAGACGTCTTTGTGCGTCGTGTCGAAGAGATCTTGCAGTGTCTGGTGTTGGGCCGCATCGAACTCCCATAGGTTGAATGCCCATCTTTGACACGGGAGAATCCGGCAAAATAGCATGACCTAGACCATGTTGACAAGCTTGATCTTCTTGGTTGTCATGTTTTTGACGCAGTTCTAGAGTCTGGTCAGCTCCGCGGACGCGCCCCAGGTTAGGCCCTTCTTCTTCCAGGAGGTGAGCCGCACGGGGATGCCGGATCGGAATTCGGGGGCCACCACCCAGTTGGCGTCGCGCGGCTCGGTGATGTAGAGCCACCCCGATTGCCACCCCTTCACGGTCTCCACGAAGGAGCCTTCGAGCCAGGGGACGCTGGGCATCTTGCCCACCATGGCACCTCCGCCCTCCGCTTGCTGGCCGACCACTATCTTCAGCTTCACATTGAAGATCTTTAGCCACAGGCCGAAGTGGGGCCTGATGCGGAGAAAAGCCTCGCACACGACGATGAATGCCGAGATATTGGGGATGAAATTAGGGGCCAGATCATGAAAATCCAGCCCGTAATAGAACATGAGCCCGCGGACAAATGGGTGGAGAGGGAATCCCAGTCCACGGACGAAGTGGGCGAGGAACACGACCCTCTCGTGGGGTCCTGGAGTAGGAATGATCTGCCCTGCGTCCGGGAGCCGGTGCGCAATGTCTGCGGCCAAGTATCCGGCCGCCCGGAGCTTCGTAATGTCCTCCTCCTTGACGGAGGAGGCCATCCACTCGCCTCCCGCTCCGGACATGTTTGGCTGTGCGGAGAAGGTGAGAACTGGGGCGCTGGAGCTCGAGCGTGCGAGAATGGATGAGCGAGGAAGGAAGGAGGCATGGGTGAAAGAGGAGAATCCTTATCTCTTTATAAAGGCGGTAGAAACTGTGCGCCTCCCCACTTGCCCATTAAAATCGCTTATTTCCCAAGCGCCACGATTGATGGCGCGGTTGGGTTACCCATACCCGTATTGATGAGAATCCCGTGATAAGGGGACACGATCTCTGCTTCGACAAGACATGTCAAGGAAACCGCCTCGCATTACTTGCGGTAGCTGGTTGTGAGAAACGGTTCGAATAATGACTGGACCGTGGCGTGATGTCATGCTATAAAAAGCTGTCAGCAGATTAGATTTGTGGAATATTATACTCTCTACGGTGGTATGTGGAATTTGTTTTGCAGAGCCGGACATGATCCTTGTGTTCTAAATCTTTTATGAAGTATTCGGAGAAGGAACCCGCCTTGCAATGCGAAAGACAATTTGCGTGCCGGACTCATCATCATTGAAGCCTAGTTCAGGGGCTACTGAGGGAGTCCTGGATTAAGGGGTCCTCGGACAGCCGAACTATATACTTTGGGAAAATTTTGTTTTTTCCACTCTAGATTTTGCCAATTTTCCTTATGCCACTCTAGATTTTGACATTTCACTTTTGCCACCCTTAGTTTTTGACAATTATCACAATTGCCATTCCCGTGGCAAAAGCAAAATTTTCGGAGTGGCAATTGTGATAATTTTCAAAATCAAAGAGTGGCAAAAAAAATTATTTTGCTTTTGCCAGAAAATGGCAATTGTGATAATTGTCAAAAATTAAGAGTTGGGAAAGTGAAATGTCAAAATCTAGAGTGGCATAAGGAAAATTGGCAAAATCTAGAGTGGCAAAAACAAAATTTTCCCATATACTTTGGCCGGTGTTGGACTATGAAGATACAAGACTCAAGAACAATCAGAATCATAGGCTAGCTCCTAGGGTTTAGCCTCTACGATCTCGTGGTAGATCAACTCTTGTAATACCCATATCATCAAGATCAATCAAGCAGCAAGTAGGGTATTATATCGATCGAGCGGGCCCGAACCTGGGTAAAACATCGTGTCCCCTGCCTCCTATTACCATTAGCCTGAGACGCACAGTTCGGGACCCCCTACCCGAGATCCACCGGTTTTGACACCGACAGTGGGTCTCCCAATCTGTAATCTTAGCGACCCACATCCCCCACCACCGCTGCTGAACCCCGAGGTAGGACCTCGTCGGCTGCCGGGTCCGAGGGAGGACGGGGAAGTCCTCAAACCGGCGTAGGGGCGCGGTGGCGGGCGGATCGGGGGACCAGCGACAGCGGATCGATAAAAAGCCCGTGGAGGACGATGGGGACACCTCAGCGGCCACCTCGCCGGCGTAGGGCGAAGAGGCCGTGATAAACCTATCTTGTGCCATTGGCTCCTCGAGCTCCCCGGCACACAAGCAGAGGTTGAGGATGGAGGCGGCTGTGATGGCAGCGATCTACCAATGGTTACGGGGATGGTGTGTGTCGGTGAGCGTAGGTTTTGTGGTGTGTGTGGTGTGTGTGGAGGAGGGGCGGGGGGTTAAGGTGGTGTTTGAGGAAATACCATGACAACTGAAAATTTTATTAGGCGGGAGTAAAAAGGTGGGAGCTACTGAAAATTTGGATCAAGAGCGAGCAGACATTTTTGAGATTGCGAGGGATGCAGAGGCGGGAGTATTCCTGGAGCGAGCTCGTGTGCTTGACACGCCGGCTATGGACTGTAGCCGACGCACCTTCTCGCGTAAGCCATAGGCGTACTATACATCGACGGTGCTCCAGGATATTTTGTACTGCATCTCACACGGTTGGTGATAATAAATTGTGTGGGATCTACTTGAGTTTTCATTTTGATTTGAATTACATAATAGGGTCACAGCGGCAATGGACAATGTTTGAATTGCTAGACCTTTTATTTGCAGTGAACATGCAACTATATGTGTGTCGTAAAAAAATTGGAATTATTCAGGGGTCATTTGGAAATTTTATACATTAAATTGGTTTTCTAGCAATTTCATGTGCACAATTCAAAATTAAAGCACATGCTCCAGTCCATAAAAACGGGTTGCAAAATCAAATGTTTGTCCTTGGTTGCAAGCTTAGGTCACATGCAAGAAATGAGAATGAATGTCAAACACCTTGACATTGTCGCTCAGCCGCTAACATTGAGATACATGGTTTTAAAATTCTAGTAAATTGAAAACTCGGCTGAAATTCATGAAACTTGACATGATATCATGGAACGACATCGACATGCCGTGGTAAAAATATTTTCCCATTTGGGGCAGGTTTGTGTATAAGCTTCTCGCAAACTGGAGCTTCTCTCACAACAAGCTAGATGGTTTCGGTAGGGAACGTGCCACCTTGGGGGACAAACGATATATGTTGCCTCTTCTTACTTTATAAATTTTTCTCATGTCAACATAGAACAACACGAGTGTTGTGTCATTTTTTGGGAGTTTTCGGGGTTAGCTTGGACATTTTTATACATTAACTGAGTTTTCTATGCATTCATGTGCATAATTCAAATTTGAACTACATGCACATGCTCCAGTGCATATAAAGTGGTTCAGAACTAGAATTTGTGTCCTTGGTTACATGCTTAAGTCCCATGCAAGAAATGAGAATGAATGTCAAACACCTTGCCATAGTCGCTCGGCCGCTAACATTGAGATACTTGGTTTTTAAATTCTAGTAAATCAAAAACGCGTCTGAAATTTATGAACCTTGACATGCTAGCATGGAACGACATCAACATGCAGTGATAAAACTATTGTCCCAGTTGGGGCAGGTTGGGGTATATAAGCTTCTCACAAACCAGTGCTTCTCACAACAAGCCTCATGGTTATGGTAGGGAACGTTTCACCTTTCTAGACGAAATGATATCCGTTTCCTCTTCTTGACTTCAATTCTTTTTCTAGTGACAACATATAACAACATGAGTGTTGTGTTAAATTTTGGAATTTATCGGGGTTCATTTGGACATTTTGATGCATTAATTGACCTTTCAATGCATTTATGTGCATAATTTAAATTTGAACTACATGCACGTGCTCTAAAGCATATAAATTGGTTGAAAAATCAAATATGTCTCCTTGGTTGCATGCTTACGTCCCATGCAAGAAATGGGAATGAATGTCAAACACCCGGCCACCATCAGTCGGCCGCAAACATTGAGATACCTGATTATTAAATTCTAGTAAATCCAAAACTCGTCTGTAATTCATGAAACATGGCATGCTATCATGGAGTGGCATCAACATGTCATCATAAATTTTTTATCCCATTTGGGGCAGGTTTGGGTATAAGCTTCTCACAAACCAGAGCTTCTCACAACAAGCCTAATGGTTTCGGTAGGGAACATTTCACCTTTCTGGACGAAACGATAGCCGTTTCCTCTTCTTGATTTCAATTTTTTCTCTAGTGTCAACATAGAACAACATGATTGTTGTGTTAAATTTTGGAATTTTTCGGGGTTCATTAGCAAATTCTTATGCATTAATTGAGTTTTCAATGCATTTATGTGCATAATTCAAATTTGAACTACATGCACATTCTCTAATGCATATAAATTGGTTGAAAAATCAAATATGTGTCCTTGATTGCATGCTCACGTCCCATGCAAGAAATATGAATGAATGTGAAACGCCCTGCCATCATCACTCCGCTGCAAACATTGAGATACCTACTTTTTAAATTCTAGTAAATCCAAAACTCGTCTAAAATTCATGAAACCTGGCATGCTCTCATGGAATGGCACCCGACATGTTGTGGTAAATTTTCTGTCCCATTTGGGGCAAGTTTGGGTATAAGCTTCTCACAACAAGCCTAATGGTTTCGGTAGGGAACGTTTAACCTTTCTGGACGAAACGATAGCCGTTGCCTCTTCTTGATTTCAATTTTTTTCTCTAGTGTCAACATAGAAGAACATGAGTGTTGTGTTAAATTTTGGAATTTTTCGAGGTTCGTTAGCACATTTCTTATGCATTAATTAAGTTTTCAATGCATTTATGTGCATAATTCAAATTTGAACTACATGCACATGCTCTAATGCATATAAATTGGTTGAAAATTCAAATCTCTGTCCTTGGTTGCTTGCTTAGGTCCTGAGGGAGTCCCGGATTAGGGGGTGTCCGGATAACCGAACTATCACCTTTGGCCAGACTCCTGGACTATGAAGATACAAGATTGAAGACTTTGTCCCATGTCCGGATGGGACTTTCCTTGGCGTGGAAGGCAAGCTTGGCGATACGGATATATAGATCTCCTACCATTGTAACCGACTTTGTGTAACCCTAACCCTTTCCGGAGTCTATATAAACCGGAGGGTTTTAGTCCGTAGAAAAAACAACAATCATACCATAGGCTAGCTTCTAGGGTTTAGCCTCTCTGATCTCGTGGTAGATCTACTCTTGTACTACCCATATCATCAATATCAATCAAGCAGGAGTAGGGTTTTACCTCCATCGAGAGGGCCCGAACCTGGGTAAAAACATCGTGTCCCTTGTCTCCTGTTACCATCCGCCTAGACGCACAGTTCGGGACCCCCTACCCGAGATCCGCCGGTTTTGACACCGACAGGTCCCATGCAAGAAATGAGAATGAATGTCAAACCCCCTGCCACCGCCAGTTGGCTACAAACATTGAGATACCTGGTTTTTAATTTCTAGTAAATCTAAAACTCGTCTAAAATTCATGAAACCTGGCATGCTATCATGGAATGGCACCCGACATGCCATGGTAATATTTTTGTCCCATTTGGGGCAGGTTTGGGTATAAGCTTCTCACAACAAGCTTGATGGTTTCGGTAGGGAACGTGCCACCTTTGGGGACGAAACGATACCCGTTGCCTGTTATTGATTTCAAAAAAAATCTAGTGTCAACATAGAACGACAGGAGTGTTGTGTTAAATTTTGGAATTTTTGGGGTTCGTTTGGACATTTTTATATACTAACTGGGTTTTCTAGGCATTTTATGTGCATAATTCAAATTTGAACTACATGCACATGCTCCAGTGCATATAAATTGGTTGAAAAATCAAATATGTGTCCTTGGGTGCATACATAGGTCCCATGCAATAAATTGGAATGAATTTCAAACACCAGGGCATTATTGACTGCTGGCAAAACGTTGAGATACTTTGTTTTTAAATTATAGTAAATCCAAAACTCGTCTGAAATTCATGAAACTTGGCATGCTATCATGGAATGGCACCCGACATGCTGTGGTAATTTTCGTGTCCATTTTGAGAGAAGGTGCACTCGAATAACAGTCAACAAAGGCATTTTGAAACAACTAGCTGCCACTCTAACATCACAAACATTTTAGATAGAACACCCGCACGTACACTGACAGCTTCCCAGTAAGCCAAGGGAAAATGCGCCGAGCAGGATTAGTGTAGCTCTTCATCCTAAAAGTTTTAGATAGAACACATGTATGCAAAGTGAGAGCTATGGTCTTCCGAAGTAAGCCAAGGGAAAATTCGCTGCGCAGGATTTGTGCATCTCTTCAACGCAAACGGTTGAGATTGAATAGGGTATGCAAAGCGAGACTTTGGTGCTAAGCCAAGAGAAAATTTGGCAGGCAGGATTTCTACCTCCCTTCAACGCAAACGGTTTTTTGGATGACCCGTATGCAACCACGTACAGACAATTTGGTAAGATTTGCATTTGTCATATTGGGTATATTGCCATTTGTCAAACTGGAAAGATTGACATTTATTGATCTATTAACATTGCCATTTGTCAATCCTTATAACACTGCCATTTGTCAAAATATGCAGCTAAAAATCACTAGCACTATCTAATTTTTGCAACTAAAATTCAGTAATTAAACATAGATTTCATTCATAGATTAAGCAGTCGTGCTTAATTAATACAAACAGTTCAACTGCTATATGCGTATATATGGTTGCTCGTCGTTAGGCGCCGCGGCGTGCTCTGCTCGCATCCGTCGGCGCGCTTGGATTGTGGACAACTTTTCCTTGTGTGTTCAACTACTATATGCATATATATGGTTGCTCGCCGTTGAGGCGACCGCGGAGCGCTCTGCTCGCGTCCCTCCGAGCGCGCTCTGCCAGAGGTTGGGCCTGCGCACGATCACATCGGGGGGCCCATATGCATGCGGTTGCGCTACGCGCGTTGCCACACGATGCAGTTACGTGCCTCACGATGGAGTTACGCGCTGCAAATTAGAACTGCCATCAGGGCGTGCCGATCGATATTCCAGGCCAGGCGGCCTCCCCTTTAATTCCCGCGACCATTATAACCTTAGTCTCTTCAACCTTTCGATCGCGCCCCACAACACAACAAGCACACCCACGACGACACATAGAGAGGGGATGTCTAGCGCCGCTCCAATGGAGTTCGGCGAGCATAAAGTGGAGACCCACCCGAGGGAGACAGATCTCTCAGTGGTGTACACCATCGACCCGGCCGTGGTGGACGACTACATCAACACCGTTGAGCGGTTGCTTACTAGAGACAAGTACAAGGTGGTATGCATCGACCTCCAGTACACCGTCGGTCGTCCCGGCATAGATCAGAAGGTTGTCTTTGCCTAGTTGCGCGTGCACCATCATGTCCTCATCTACCACTTCTGCATGGCCACAGAGCCTTGCGACCGTTTCAACAGGTTTGTCAACAGCACCGACTACAAGTTGCCATGGTGGAAACCACCGACGATGTAAAAGCGCTCAGTGTTACGGGCTTGGACTGGAAGAACCTTGTCAAAATCCGTGACCACTACAGGGTCTGGGGCAGCACGAAGAAGGACTCCCTTGTCAAACTCGCCTCGGCCATCATCGACCCCTACTACAAAAAGATGAAGCATGATGCCCAGAGAACAAGTCCCGTATCCTGGCACAGGGCCTGGATGTGGCAACTGGATGAACCTCACCTCAGGTTCGGGGCCAAGAGCATGTACACATGCTACGAGATGCACAGGCGGATCATTGACATGAGGAAGTGCCTCGTTACCCAAATCAACAAGCCCGGATCGAGCCACAAGAAGAGCAAGCATCACAAGCAGTAGATGATGATCAGATTATCATTTATGCTAGTTAATCATGCATGTAATATATAGTTTACTTTGGTGTATGGAAACGGCATGTGTGTAGTAGCCACCTATGTAATTATGCATGTAATAGTTCACCTTGTTGTTCTGTATGCAATCCCATCGCACAACACACACGTCTTATTAGCATCAATCGTCTGTGTTATTATCGGTCTTCGCACACATTTCTGATTACAGACCTATTTGCCGCGTATCACACACATCTTGTTATATTGAACCGTTTATGTTCTCTTGTCTCAACACAAATAGTTCATCCTCGTGAATGGCATGCCGTATACTGCACACACCTTGATCTGGCTGACCGTTTCTTTTGTTGCTCCTCATCGCAAACGGTTAATTGCATTGAACCGTATGCCCTACATCACACACAGAACTAAAATATTAACCATGTTTGATGCATCCGTCATCGCAAATGTTTTGCGCCTTTTTTGACGGTTTTCTTACACCATCGTTTGCGATTAATGCATCGCACACAGTTTCGTCAAAGGGTCTCTGATCGTAGTGTCGCGTTAGCAGCATCATGCAGTAGTGATTGTTAAAGTGGGAGCATGCCTTGAACTTTGTTTATGCCCATGGAAACTTTGTGAATCTTAATTACAGAAAATTTTCCACAAAAATAATTATCCCCTTGTATAAATTCATTGTATTATGAAAATAATGTACCAAGATTTGCCTTTAGGATGATTAGATTGCTTGTTTGGTTTGTGCGGTGTAAAAACAGAAACTTTTGCTATAGTGCGTGATTTTAATTTTTTAACTGGAAAGTCAAATGGTTCTGAAATTTTTTGCACAGTACTTCTATACAAATTATTTATTTTTTCCTATTTTTTCAGAATTTTTGGAGTTATAGAAGTATGGTAGATGTTCAGATTGCTATAGACTATCCTGTTTAAGACAGATTCTGTTTTTGATGCATTGTTTTGCTCGTTTTGATGAAACTATCGATTTTATCATTGGTATAAGCCATGGAGAATTTATAATACAGTAGCTACAATGCAAAATTAAAATGTGAATGAGTTTGCAACAATACTTAAAGTGGTTATTTGTTTTATTATACTAACGGATCTCACGAGGGTTTTGTTAAGTTTTGTGTGATTGAAGTTTTCAAGTTTTGGGTGAGATCATGATGGATGAAGGAATAAGGAGTGGCAAGAGCCTAAGCTGGGGATGATCGAGGCACCCCAAGGTAATATTCAAGGACTCCCAAGCAACTAATTTTACTTGGAGCTATATTACATGGAGCGTTTTTTACTCCAAGGTCGCGTTTTTTACAACCGTCCATGCAATCCCATGATAGTTAATCATAATATCCCCTCTTTCTTCTAACGATCATCGGTAATTTTACTTGGAGCTATATTTTTATTCGTCACATGATATGCGTAAATCTTGGAGCGTTGTGTGCTTTTTATTTTTATTTTAATAAATGCACCATGCTGGTATGAGATAGTCCTTGGTTGATTTATAGAATGCTCTTTGCACTTCACTTATATCTTTTGAGTATGCACTACAAAAAAAATACACTTCCGTGATGATATGTGTTTGTCACAGTAGGTCGCGTTTTTTGTCATGCATGTACATCCATGACGATTTTATGACAGAATCAAGATAGTCATACTTGTGTTGTCCTAGAAGTGTTCCATGACATTACCAAAATTATCATCACGGAAGTGTCCACTTCCAAGATGATAAATCGCGCGTCACAGAAGTGCTTTCGTCAAGGGTGACCGACACGTGGCATCCACCGTAACGGAACGCCGTTAAGCTATCGGGTCCGGTTTTGGATCCGATAACCCGTTAACAGCCCGGACCAATGGGGATTTTCCACATGTAAAATCATCATTCGCTGGAGGAAACACGTGTCGGCTCACCGTTAGGACAGATGTCATCCACTCATTGGACCAAAGGCGCCTATGATACATCGATATGTGGCACGTCCCAACAGAGGCCCATTCCTATGAAAAGGCCGGCCCGTTTGACTTGGTCAAAAGGTGGCGGGCTGGCCCATGGAAAGCCCATTAACAGCCTGTTCGCATATATCCCATTTACAGCCCGCTAACCCAGGGCCCATTATGACCTATCTGAATTAGGCCTAGTAGCGTCATCAGGGTCATCCAATATGATTCCAGCCCGTTTTAACTTCCGGCCCATGTATGGTCCATGATGTCTTTCGGCCCATATGAGGCCCTTTGTAACTCTTGGCCCATTAACGGCCCGTGGTGAAACCGGCCCGTAATGAATAGTGTCTCACTTTATACCCATTAATGGCCCATTATTCCATTGGGTCGTTTCCAGCCCATGTTATCTTTCGGCCTTCTCAGGGCCCATTTATTCTTGGGCTCATTTTCAGTATTCGGTCACTTACGGGCAATTACTGTCATTTTCTGCTTGTGGGCCAAATTCAGCCTGTGGTTACAGTCGGCCCGTTAATATGCTGGGTCGTTTTCATGTAAAAAAAACCATTGGGCTGTTTTCATAGAGTTATCAAATACGTCCTATTAACGGCCCGTTATGGTCCATGAATAGTATGACCCATGATTGGCGAAATGATTATACGCCCTGTAGAAGGCCCATGGATCCTACGGCCCGTAGATACCAATGGATCCTACGGCCTGTTAAAGGCCCATGGATCATATGGCCCGTAGAAGGCCCATGGATCCTACGGCCTGTAGAAGGCCCATGGATCCTATGGCCCGTATAGAAGACTAATGGATCCTATGGCCCGTGGAAGGCCCATGGATCATACGGCCCGCAGGAGGCCCATGGTTACAACAGTCCGTGTGTTGCCATGATTATTGTGGCCTAGTTACCAAAAATAGGTTACTGTGGCCACTAGAAAAACACGAAAAAATAACTGCAGTGACTACAAGCAAATAACTAAACAAGACAATAAGTTAATATATAAGCAAGCAACTAATGCTAGCCTATTACCGCTATTACACATATTACATCCACTGGGCATCAAAGTTTGCCACCAGTGCAAATATAGGGAACAAAGCAGCATATTGCATACACCGACCGTCAAAATTGGCCACCAGTGCAAATAAACGCGGTAGCAAAACAAGAGCATAACTGAAACAACTTCAGAAGAGCTCAAGAAACGTTATCCTCGGTATCCACCATGCTAGCAATAAGCTTAGCAAGCTTATTAGCTTTGTCCTGTTTGGCGCTAAAATCCTCCAACGCTTGCTGTTGCGCCAGAAAGTATGCATCTGAATGCTCCAGGGACTTCCGCAGTGTAAGTGCATCTAGTGCCCCTTAGTGATTTTGGTGTATTGAGGACTTATAGGTTAAGGGACTGATGCATTTGTGAGTGTACACAGGTCTATAAGTCTATGAGGAGTTTGATATTTACAGAGAAAGTCGACCCCTAAAAATGAAGTTCTTCGTCTGAAGACTTTGGATATCTGAAGACTCTCTGAAGACTTTGAAATTGAAGAAATTGGTGTGACCTTGAAGACTTGGTATTCATTCAAGGAACATGAAGTGTGAGGACTTTTGTTTTCATAATTTCATTTTCACTTTCTTGAGTCATAGGAAACACCGTACTGTTAAAGGGGCTCGAGGAAATACTAAGGAAAAATTTCCATGTGATGCTCAACTCAAAATCCTACACCTACCAATCCCTTTGAGTGAAGCCATTGGGAATCTCATACAGTTCAGTCATATTCTTCAGTGACAGAGACAAAGTTCTTCTGGTCTCTGAGGAATTTGTTCTGACTGAGGAGTTAGGAATTCACCAGTGTGAATTGCCTACACAGTGAGGAACATGATAGCCCTGAGGATTTTGATAGTCAAAATTCCGACCGTTGTTGTGCTATGCGCCAGCGGTCCCAAAATATCTACCCACCTAACGGTCATATCATTGAAGGGCATTTATGTCTTATCATGTCGGGCTGCTCCGTAGGCTATAAATAGCCGCCCCCTTCAACCACTAGCTGGTTGGCTGCTCCAAGAGAAACTGACACTTGTCATTTGAGAGCATCCCATCCTCCGAGGACTTTGAGCGAAAATCATCAAGTGAGGAAACCCAAAACCTAACACCTACAACCCAAAGTGATTGAGCATCACTGAAGAGATTGATCCTACGTGGATCCGATGCTTGTTACCTTTGAAGACTGAGCTTCTTTTAGACGGTTAGGCGTCAAGGTCTAGAGCATCCAAGAGGAATTGTGGATCGCCGAGTGACCGAGTTTGTGAAGGTTCAGAAGTCACCTGAAGACTTACCACGAGTGATTGGGCGAGGTCTGTGTGACCTTAGCTCAAGGAGAATACGGTGAGGACTGTGTGTCCGGGACTGGGTGTCCTCGAGTTTAAATACTCAGCCGCTCCAACCAGATGTACAACTGAGACAGCAGTTGGAACCGGTCTACCAAATCATTGTCTTCACCAAGCCTGCCTGTTCTGTTTCCTCAACTCTTTCATTTCCTCATGTCTGTTGTTGTGTGCCTGTTCATATCTGTTTGAAGACTTTGACTGAAGACTTTCTCAATTTCCTCAGATCAATTTCTTCAGTCTGTCCCTCTTCTTTCTTGTGTTATCCTGTGTTTACGCTTTGTGTACTCTGTATTTGTCTTCATCTCGCCATGATGACTATGCTTGTATTCTGTTATGTTTACTTCTGAGTACTTATTCCGCTGCTAGTAGTTCTTTATTTAGGAATTTCCTCGCTAGCAAATTCCTCAGTGAAGAATTTATAAAAATCGCCTATTCACCCCCCTCTAGTCGATATAACGCACTTTCAATTGGTATCAGAGAAAGGTACTCCCTTGTTCTGTGTGATTTTGGTTTAACCGTCTGGAGTTTTAGTTATGTCGACCGCAGGTATGATCAAGGTCTCTGCTGGGTGTCCTACCCTCGATGGAACGGACTACCCCTACTGGAAGAATAAGATGCGAACGCATCTTGAGGCAATTGACAACGATCTCTGGTATGTTGTGGAAAATGGTGTTCCCTCAGTCTCACCTTCTCTGAACGCTACTGATGTGAAGAGATTCAAGCAACTCGATTCTCAAGCGAAGAATATCATATGTGGTCATCTGAGCAAAGCACAGTATGGGAGAGTGAGTGCTTTGGAAACTGCTAAGCTTATCTGGGATAGGCTGTCCAAAGTAAATGAAGGAGTCTCAACTCAACGTGACTCTCGTGTTGACGTTCTTTGCAATCTCTTCAACCGCTTCAAAAGACTCGACAATGAAAATGTTCAGCAAACCTTCGATCGCCTCACTGACATCTCAAATGAGCTTTGTGCCACTGACATCACCGAACATGAAGTGGTGAAGAAATTGCTGAGATCGCTAGATTCCTCATTTGATACTCTGGCACTGATGATTCAAGAGCGTGCTGACTACAAGTCACTTGACCCCGCTGATATCCTCGAGAGGCTAAATACTCATGAGTTCCAGCTTGCTGAGAAGAGAGATCTCTAGTGTTCGAGCTATGGCATATCACGTGCTTTGAAGGCCAAGGCAGTCTCTGAGTCTGAAGATGAAGACTCTGCTAGCAGCCTTGGTGATCCTGAAGAACTGAGCCAGGAACTTGCACTGCTCGTGAAGAAGTTTCAGAAGTTCTCAAGACGTGGTCGCTTTGGAAAACCCTCAAGGAGCAATGATTCCTCATCCAGTGACTACAAGAAGAGGCTATGCCACAAATGCAAGAAACCTGGTCACTACATCCAAGATTGTCCTCAGTGGGATACGGAATCAAAGAAGAAGAAATACAAGGATTACAGTTCTGATAATCCAAAGAAGAAGAAGAAATCTTCAAAGTCTTCATCATCAAAATCCTCGAGGTCTTCATCTCACAAGAAGAGTAGCTCCAAGAAGGCTCGCGCATTCATTGACAAGGAAATGGACTCTGAGGCTGAATCTGAGGAACATGAGGACGAGGAGGCGTCTAAGGAGTCAGAGTCTGGAGTGGTGAGACTAGCTCTCGTTACTGCATTCATCAGCAAGTCTATCTTCAACTCTGAAGAAAACGACTCCACCAACAAGGCTGATGAAGGCAATGATGACTACGCTCCCACCTATTGCTTCATGGCAAAGGGTGCCAAGGTAACTAAATACGCCTCCTCTGACTCAAGTGAGGATGAATCTGATGAAAATCTCAAACCCAACTACTCTAAACTTGCTAAAATTGTTGTGAAACAACAAAAGGCTTTTGAAAAGGTTCAAAACATGCTAGACAAAAGTGATGATATGTTGGGTGAAGAAATGGATCGCACTAAAACCTTGTTGAAAATCTTCAGAGACTTCAGTCCAGGTTTGACAATCTTCAAGGTCATCATAACACTCTCTTATCTGATCACGAGAAGCTTTCTTATGAATTTATTCAAAGAAAGCAAGATCTTGAAAAGCTAAGAGTGGATTATGAAGATCTTCAGAAGGAGCGTGATTCATTACTTGCTCAACAAATTAGCGCTACACAGGAAGAATTTTTTCCTCCATGTCTGAAGTGCATTGAACGTGAAACTGCTAATTCTCCACCTGAATGTTCAAATGCTTCTAATGCTACAAGTTCTTCATATGTCTTTGCTGTCACTAATTCCTCATCTGAGGACAATGCAAGTATCACTGATGATGCAGGGCTGAAGGAATTGTACATGACATGCATGTACAAGAGCCTCAAAGGGCATCAGACTCTTTGTGATGTGCTCAAAAAACAGATCCTCAACAGAAACCCTAGGAAAGAGGGTATTGCCTTTGAGAGGAAACTCAATGCTGATGGAACATATTGGAAGCCTGAGCAGTACCCCAAAACCTCATGGGTTGCTGCAAAGGGACCTCTAGTTGATCCATCCAACTTATCTGGCTTTACATGTGAATCTCCTCATTCTTCTGATGAGTCATTTGACTCTAACTATAAACTGTTCAAAAATCAGAATGGTGAAGTATTTGCTAGATATGTTGGGACTAACTGCAGGAACGGTTCCCCTATGAAGAAAATATGGCTTCCCAAAAGTTGCCTTGAAAGTCTTCAGGTGAATGTCCTCATGACACCACCTGTGAAGAAAAGGAACTCCAGATCAAATTCTTCATATGAACCAAATTCTTCATACGGATCCAAGTCCTCACGTGGATCCAATTCCTCAACAGGATCAAAGTCCTCATATAATCATCATCGTGCTAACCCTTCTGTTTTGCGGGGTAGAGCTAAGGGCTATGAATATGTGCATTATTCTTCAAATCATTATGTTCATAAGTCCTCGAAGAATTTCTCTACTTATTCATATGCTTACCCTAACCCCTCTTATGTGAAACGAAGTGGACTGGCGTCCATGCCACCTTTCTCATATGGTGCTCGCAGAGTGATGAATTCTTTGCCACCCCTCCAGATGTGGGTGGTGAAGAAAAAGAACTAATCTCTTATGGAGGGTCAGGTCTCCAGTCGTGCTCAAAACGACTGAAGAATTTGCTAGAGACCTGAACAGTGCCTGATAGGACGCAGGCTAATCATGATGAAATGAACCTTCATTTCTCACGTCCTCATACTGATTATCTATTCTAACTGCCTGATGAAATTGACCTGATGATACTGATGTCATATTCTTCACTGATGAAGTATATGAGTTTGTAAGCTGCACTAATTCATCTGCAGGATGATCAACCCAAGGCAAATGAGTGGGTCCTCGATAGTGGATGTACAAATCACATGACTGGTGACAAGAATCTATTGATGGATGCTCCCTTATCACCGTCACATCTGAAGCATATCATCTTCGCTGACAGAGGCAAAAGTCAGGTATTGGGTCTAGGTAAGGTTGCGATCTCTAAGGACATACACATGGACAAAGTCATGCTTGTTGAGTCCTTAGGATACAACCTCATGTCTGTCTCAATGCTTTGTGATCTTGATATGGTTGTTGTCTTTGGCAAGTATCGTTGTGTTGTGATCATGGAAGCTGACAATTCCAAAGTCTTCGAAGGCTTTAGGAGAGGAGACTTGTACATTGTTGATTTCTCTACAGGACCACAACCTGCCGTGTGCTTACTTGCAAAAGCTTCAGAAGGCTGGCTATGGCATCGACGACTTGGTCATGCTGGCATGAGGAATCTCCACACGCTCGCGAAGAAGAAGCATGTCATTGGCATTGAGAATGTCAAATTCCTCAAGGATCATTTATGCGGAGCCTGTGAAGCTGGAAAGATGACAAAGGCCAAGCATCCAGCGAAGACTATCATGACTACCACTCGACCATTTGAATTGCTTCAGATGGATCTTTTCGGTCCTAATCATTATTCTGCTGTGACAAATGATGCATCTCTATATGGCCTTGTTATTGTTGATGATTATTCTTGTTACACATGGGTACACATTGATACTTACAAACATGAAGTGCAGGAAGTCTTCAAACGATTTTCCTCGAGGGCTTCAACCAACTTTGGTGTGAAGATCAAGCACATCAGGAGTGACAATGGAACTGAGTTCAAGAATTCCAATCTTGATGACTATCTTGATGAACTTGGTATTACTCATGAGTTATCTGCTCCTTATACTCCTCAATAGAATGGCGTCGTGGAGCGCAAAAACAGAACCCTCGCTGAAATGGCTCGCACTATGCTTGATGAATACAAGACACCTCGTTGGTTCTGGATTGATGCAATTGATACCGCTTGCCACATCATCAATAGAGTATATCTTCACAAATTCTTCAAGAAGACTGCTTATGAACTCCTCACTGACAAGAAACCCAATGTAAGTTACTTCAAAGTCTTCGGTGCTAAATGTTGGATTAGAGATCCACATCACAATTCTATGTTTGCACCGAAAGCACATGAGGGTTTCATGCTTGGTTATGGAAAGGACTCGCACACCTACAGAGTCTTCAACAACTTTCTTCACAAGGTTGTTGAAACTGTAGATGTGCGGTTCGATGAAACTAATGGCTCGCAAAGAGAGCACCTACCTTCTGTGATAGATGAACCAGCACCTGAGGATTCTATCAAGTTCAAAGCCACTGAGGATGTAATTCCTACTAAAGAATCTACTGAAGAATTCATTCCAGAACACGATGAATGTCGAGCTGACGCACCTGAAGAAAATGGTGCTGAGGAAAATGCTCCTGAAGAAAATGCGGATCAAATTCCTCGAAGACAACCCGCTCATCCTCGTATTGCAAATGAAGTGCAAATCGAGAAGATCATCGATGACATTGAAGCACCAGGTCCTCTCACATGCTCAAAAGCTTCACATTTATCTAACTTTTGTGGGCACTTTGTGTTTGTCTCTATCACAGAGCCCACTAAGGTAGATGAAGCATTTCTGGAGCCTGAGTGGATTCAAGCTATGCAAGAAGAATTACATCAGTTCGAGCTCAACAACGTCTGGAGCTGGTCAAACGTCCAGATCCTCGCAAGCACAACATTATTGGCACAAAGTGGATCTACCACAACAAGCAAGATGAAAATGGCCTCGTGGTGAGGAATAAGGCACGGCTTGTAGCTCAAGGCTACAGACAGGTTGAAGGAATTGACTTCGATGAAACTTTTGCACCTATTGCTAGACTTGAGGCTATTCGCATATTACTTGCTTATGCTAACCATCATGATATTATCTTACAACAAATGGATGTGAAAAGTGCATTCCTCAATGGTAAGATTGAGGAAGAAGTATATGTTGCTCAACCCCCAGGTTTTGAAGATCCAAAGAATCCTGATAAAGTCTTCAAGCTCAACAAGGCCCTGTATGGCCTCAAGCAAGCCCCTCGGGCGTGGTATGATACCTTGAAGGAATTCTTCGTGAAGAATGGCTTCAAACCCGGTTCACTCGACCCAACTCTTTTCACTAAGTCTTATGATGGTGAATTGTTTGTGTGCAAAATATATGTTGATGATATCATTTTTGGCTGTACTGACCAACGATATAGTGATGAATTTGCCTATATGATGAGTGAAGAATATCAAATGTCTATGATGGGAGAGTTGAAATTCTTCTTAGGTCTTCAAATTCGTCAACAACGCAATGGAATATTCATATCTCAGGAGAAATACCTCAAGGACGTATTGAGGAAATTCGGCATGCAAGATTGCAAAGGGGTCAAAATTCCAATGCCCACAAATGGCCATCTATGCACTGATGAAAATGGTAAAGACTTCGATCAAAAGGTATACCGCTCCATGATTGGCTCTTTATTGTGCCTATGTGCATCGAGGCCGGATATTATGCTTAGTGTTTGCATGTGTGCCCAATTTTAAGCTACACCGAAGGAATCACACCATAAGGCTGTGAAGCATATTCTTTGATACTTAGCTCACACACCAACACTTGGATTATGGTATCCCAACGGATCCACTTTTGATCACATTGGATATTCAGACTCTGACTATGCTGGCAATCGCGTGGACCACAAGTCAACATCTGGTACATGTCATTTCCTCGGACGATCTTTGGTCTGTTGGTCCTCGAAGAAACAGAACTGCGTATCTCTCTCCACTGCAGAAGCTGAGTACATTGCTGCTGGATCGTGCTGTGCTCAACTACTATGGATGAAGCAAACACTCAAGGACTATGGCGTCAACGTGAAGAATGTGCCTCTCTACTGTGACAATGAGAGTGCCATCAAGATTGCTCATAACCCAGTTCAGCACTCAAAGACCAAGCACATCCAAATTCGTCATCATTTTCTTCATGATCATGTGTTGAAGGGCAACATCTCCATCGACCACGTCAGCACTAAAGATCAATTGGCCGATATCTTCACAAAGCCCTTGGATGAGAAGAGATTTAGCAAGTTGCGGTGTGAGCTAAATATCCTAGAATCTTCAAATGTTCTCTGAAATGGACACACATCCTAACACTTATGCTGACTTGATGACTTAGATGCGCAACACACGAAGTAACGTTTTTCTTCAATCAATGAAGACTAACCCTCTAAGTGTGAAGAAATTAATGAAGAAATTGATTCTCAGAGCCCGACGACAATTGTACGCGGTGTCTGAAATCAGCTTTCTTATACAGTGGAGTACACCACCAACCAAAGTTGAAAATCTTCAATTTGAGTTTTTCTTCGTTTTTGAAATTCCTAATTTTTTCAAATTCTTCAACTTTGCATTGTGTTCACTCTTTCCGGTGTTGTTCTTCATTCGAATATATATATCGATGAGTTTTAAGTCCTCTACAGCATTCACTTATTGTTATTTCTTCAAGTTGATTTCTCCTGCTAAGTGAATGTGATCGGACCCTTCCCCCTCTATGCTAAACTCAACCCAGTCTATTCACAAATTCCTCATATGCGTTCTATTTGAAACTCGTTCAAATTCTTCACTGTGTCCTTGACAGCTGAAGAAATTGCGAACATAACTTTTAACTTATCTTATCTAAATTCTCGGCTGTGCCACTCAAACCATTCCGCATCCCACGATATACTTATCTATTCACCCATGATCCTACACGATCGCCACCTCACAGTACGTGGGTGACACATGTCATACGAATGAGAAGGGTCAGGGGCATGTTCGTCCTAAATCTTCGGGCGAACAGTTTTTCACCGCGACTATAAATACCCCCTCACCCCTTCCTCACTTCCTTTACTCCGCTCTCCCTCTCTCTCCCTCTCGAGCTTCTCAAACCCTAGCACCGCCGCTACTCCATCGTCGCCGGTGAGGAAGAGCTTCACTGCCTCGACCTCGTCGCCGTCGTACTCGCGTCGGCCGCGGAAATCTTCACTCCGCCGCCGCCATAGCCGTCTTCCTTTGCCAAGTTAGGGCGTGGAAGATCTGAACTGACAAACTTCACATCTGTTCTTCCCAGTTCGTCATGTTCTTCACTTCGGGTAATTAAAAGTTACTTTTAACTGCTCGCTTTGATTCTCAAGTTTTTCTGAAAATCTTCAAAGGTGTTTATTCTTCAATTCTTCACACACATGAACACCTCACACGTCATCTGTTCTTGATTCATTTCTCTAAGCTATGATTTTCTTCAAGATTCCTCAATTGTGTGGATTTTCAATCTATACAACTCTGGAACCTAAGACAAAGAACGCTTAGTGAACTTCCTCAAGACTCATCTGGTCAAATTCCTCAAACTTGTTCCTTTTGAAAAACCCTCTGAGAACGCATATGACCTCTCCAAATTCCTCGCAACTACACTCTGTTCGCAGGTACAAATGTCCGCTGCTGAATCACTAGGTTCTCATCAACTTAACTCATTTGAAGCGTTCCTCGAAGAAAAGTTGCATACTTCTTCAGAGAATTCGATTGTTCAAATTCCTCAACTGAAGAAAATGGCAGATGGTAAGAAGCCACAAAAGGGAGGAAAGAAGCCTGAGGTCATGACTGCTTTTGAGATCCCTGAGGACATTTACGCGGGCTATTGCACACCTGATGAGGCCAAGTTTGGTAAGAAGAAAAAAAATCAGCACAAGGTGCACATACAGAGGATTGAAAGGAGATGGGCACGGGAATGGAGGGAGTACAGGTATGTAACTCCCAAGTACATGAAGAAATTCACACTCAACCCTCCATGCCCAAGACCTCCATTGGCACTAGGCCAGTTGGCGGATCCCACTAGCCTCAAGCGCGGTGAGGATTATCCTAACAAATTGGCAAAGCGTCAAGCCAAACTGGCTAAGCAAGCAAAGGAAGCAGTGAGGAAATTCAACGCTGACTCTGCTGCTGCTGCCTCTGTTGAGGCCTCTACCAGTCAGCCCGAGTAGGCTATGCCCAAAAGCCTGCACACAAGTCCAGTGCTTCACCTTCAATGCCCTCATGGCCAAGCTCCTCTGCTATGCCATCAAGGCTAGATTCCTCAAGGCCCTCACGGCATATTCCTCAGACTGCTCCGTCAAAGTCCTCAGCTCCTCCGTCAAAGTCTTCAGCTGCTCCGACAAAATCCTCAGCACCTATGCATCTCGCCACGTGCCAAAGGACTCAAGGCTTCTCTATTGCCTCAGGAGCATCTTCAAGCTCCTCTACTGCTCGAAATTCCTCACCTGGTCCCTCTCTGCTGAAGAAAAAGGCCAGTGCTGGACGAGGCACTCGCCCAAGTCCTCACAAGAAGCAGGTCGCCTTCCATGTACCTTCTGATGATGATGAGGCTGATGATGAAGAACTTGCCGAAAGCATCAGAAACAGGCAAGCCAGGGCCGCTAGAGCCAAAGGCAGCAGTGTGCCATGATGTTGGATCCCAAGCTGATCCTTGATTACATTGACTTATGACACAAGGACCCTAACACGCCTTTGCCAGAGATGAACCTCACTCCTGGTCAAAGCCATGTTCTCACTGCCTTCATTGAAGAAGAGAAATGGAAATTTGAACAAGGCAGAAGTTTGAAGAAAGCGCAGTACAAGAAACAGCGCTACCTCAAGGACAATGTCCTCACTCTCACCCCTGATCAGCTCATTGCTCTGTAAGCTGAAATCAAGCAATTGAGTGATGAATTTGATCGCTATTATGCTGACTGGAAGGGCGCCAAGGTGTGTTTCGTCAATCTAACGAAGAAATTCACTTCAAGTAGTGCTCCACCTGTGCACGTTGAAGTTACTCAGGCTGAGGCATCTTCTTAGCCTACTGAAGAAAATGCCAGCACCACTGATGACAATCAGGCTGCTGAAGCAAATGAGAGTGTCAGGGCTGATGACTCCATTCCAGCCACTAAATATATTGCCAGGACATCCACTAGTGGTGCGCCTGAAGAAAGTGAACAAGTCAGGGCTGCATCAGTTGTGCCTGAGGAAAATGAACCAATGTCCTCTGCACCTCCTGCGCCTACACCAACTCCAATCCTTCCATCTGCATCTGATGCGAAGAAGACCAAGGCTGCAGAATGTGCAGTTGTGAAGAAAAGGAAGGCATCAACTTCTTCAAATTCTTCAGCCCCGAATAAGATGAAGACTCTGATCAGTTCGATTGATAATCCAATTGATGTCGTTCCAGTTTCATCAATGCCATCAAAGGACCTTATTCCTTTTGGTGAAGATTATGTGATTCCTGATGAATCTAATGAAGAAACTCCTTCTGCTACTTCTTTAGAGCAGTTGGATGAAGAAATTGAAGTGGATAAGATCCCTTCAACCCCAATCATTTCCTCACCTTTGCCTCAGTTTAGTGCTGAAGAGGCAGGTGTTGATGAAATTGAAGAGGAGGATGTGGACATTGGATGTACCACTCCTGTGCTCAATGATGAATTTTGGGAAAGTCAACATCACAACTCTCCAATGTTCACTCCCCTCAAGATATTACTCAGTCCCCTGCCGCCACTGAAGTGCAAATGGGATCTGAAGAACCTCATGCAACCCCAAGTGTTCATGAAGAAATCCCAGCCACTAGTGCTGAAGAAATTGTCAATGAAGAATTGACGACCCAGGCTGAAGCGGAGCCTGAAATTCCTCAGCTTGAGGAACCTGAGATTGCGATTCCTGAAGTGGTGCTGCAATTGAGTGACACTCCTCAGCCCAAGCCAAAGGATCCTTTCTCTAAGAAGCAAAAATTCAAGGCTGATGATTTCTTCGGCGAGCACATGTTCTTCACTGACTTCAACCCCTATGATAATGCTCGTCTTAGAAGGAAGCATTTCTATACTGCCAGCCAGGCCAACTTCTATTCCTTAGTGCTCTTCAACAAGGACAAAGTCTTCGATCATGAGCATATTCCTCATGTGGACATGGAATCCATGCCGTGCTTCTCTCAAGTCCTCGGCATGATTCATGACACTGGCTTGCTAAATTTCTGCTCTGACATTGTTGATCGGAATGAAGAACTTATTCTTCAGTTCTAAGCAACCTTGCATATCACAGGCGATGCTGCTGACATCAACTCATGGGTGTTGGACTGGATTACTGAAAACACTCATTACAAGGCACCAACCACTGAATTGCTTCATGCCCTACCAATCAGTCCTCCACTTGGCGGTGCTCGTTGTCTGTATGATGAGCCTGAACTCACCGATCACTATATGCAAGTGCTCATGAAGCCGCTGAAACCAGGATAAGCTCCAAGGACCAAATTCCTCGTGAAGGAATTGCTCTATGTGCCAAGGACCATCTACCGCATTCTGACAAAGACCATGAGTCCCATTAAAGGCCATGACTCATTCGATGAATAAATTATCTGAATGATGAAGAATATGCTTTTCAACATCATGCATGGCATCCCCATCAATTATCATGATTTCTTCATGAGGACTCTGGCGAATGTTGCACTTTCTCCATTTGAGATGAAGCCTTACCCGCCGTGGATCATGATATTCCTCAGAACAAGGTCTTCACTCAACTACAAGGCTGATTTTCAGAATCACCTCAGCTACTTGCCCCCCATTGAAGTCCTCAAGCGGACAATTTCCTCATCTGATGAGAAGGGCAAGTCACCAGCCGTGATCGATGAAGGCTTTCGTCCATTGGATGGTCAGTTCCGCAAAGCTGCATCTTACTCCACCAATGATGACTCTGCCACTCATGATACTGCTGCCAATGCTACCAAGACAACTCCTCATGCTACTGCTCCTCGTGTGCTGACTGATCGTGAACTGCTGATAAGTCTTCACCAGAAGGTGGATCACAACCACAAGTGGGTTAAGCGTCAGTTTGGTTCTATTCTTCACAACATGACTTCCACACATAATGCAGTGAAGAAAAACCACTACTACCTCCGTGAAGTGTTTGATCGCACCTGGGCTATTCTGTCACATCTATATGGTGAAGAAGATCTGAAGCAAATGGGCTTCAAGGAAGACTTTGACTGGTCTGCACCTCCACCGAAGAAATTCAAGAGGGTCAAGGTTCCTTCCGTGGTGGCCAGCTCATATTCTTCATCACGCGCCACGGACGAGTATGAAGACTTGGATGACACTGCAGCAGGCCCTACATCGACTCAAAACCCTGACAACGCTGGCGCTCCTCCATCTTCATGATATTCTTCAGGGGCGTTAGTCCTCAGTTTCAACCCTTTTGGTCATTCGATGACAAAGGGGGAGAAATTTGAGTTAGTCTTCAAGCGGGTCTATCTTATATGGGCGTTGTTTTGCTAAGTTACAACTCTCGTTCTTCTGATGACTTTGCTAGATTGAGTTGTAATCTTAAACTCTATGGTGACCTGATACTTTTGATGTGTTCTTCTGCATGCTTATTCCTCATTAATGTTAATGCACGCATGCTGAATTACATCAGTCACCATATTTCATCATGCATTTCAAATTCTTCATATTATATATCAAATGCGTGTATGAGTTGCAAGATATAGGGGGAGATCTCCATGTTATACTCTTCAAGTGTGCATTGCTTCAAAAGCAAATTCCTCACTATGAACATCTTCAGGGGGAGTTCTATATCTTGCAATCAAATTCCACATTATCAGTATTTACACTTCACATGTTTATCCCCGTTGAAAACTTAACCTATATTGTCATCAATCACCAAAAAGGGGGAGATTGTAAGTGCATCTAGTGCCCCTTAGTGATTTTGGTGTATTGAAGAATTTTAGGTTAAGGGACTGATGCATTTGTGAGTGTACACAGGTCTATAAGTCTATGAGGAGTTTGATATTTACACAGAAAGTCGACCCCTAAAAATGAAGTTCTTTGACTGAAGACTTTGGATATCTGAAGACTTTCTGAAGACTTTGAAAGTGAAGAAATTGGTGTGACCTTGAAGACTTGGTATTCATTCGAGGAACATGAAGCGTGAAGACTTTTGTTTTCGTAATTTCATTTTCTCTTTCTTGAGTCATATGAAACACCGTACTGTTAAAGGGGGTCGAGGAAATACTAAGGAAAAATTTCCATGTGATGGTCAACTCAAAATCCTACACCTACCAATCCCTTCGAGTGAAGCCATTGGAAATCTCATACAGTTCAGTCATATTCTTCAGTGACAGAGACAAAGTTCTTCTGGTCTCTGAGGAATTTGTTCTGACTGAGGAGTTAGGAATTCACCAGTGTGAATTACCTACACAGTGAGGAACATGATAGCCCTGAGGATTTTGATAGTCAAAATTCCGACCGTTGCTATGCTATGCGCCAGCGGTTCCAAAATATCTACCCACCTAACGGTCATATCATTGAAGGGCATTTATGTCTTATCATGTCGGGCTGCTCCGTAGGCTATAAATAGCCGCCCCCTTCAACCACTAGCTAGTTGGCTGCTCCAAGAGAAACTGACACTTGTCATTTGAGAGCATCCCATCCTCCGAGGACTTTGAGCAAAAATCATCAAGTGAGGAAAACCCAAAACCAAACACCTACAACCCAAAGTGATTGAGCATCACTGAAGTGATTGATCCTACGTGGATCCGATGCTTGTTACCTTTGAAGACTGTGCTTCTTCCAGATAGTTAGGCGTCAAGGTCTAGAGCATCCAAGAGGAATTGTGGATCACCGAGTGACCGAGTTTGTGAAGGTTCGGAAGTCACCTGAAGACTTACCATGAGTGATTGGGCGAGGTCTGTGTGACCTTAGCTCAAGGAGAATATGGTGAGGACTATGTGTCTGGCACTGGGTGTCCTCAAGTTTAAATACTCAGCCGCTCCAACCAGATGTACAACTGAGACAGCAATTGGAACTGGTCTACCAAATCATTGTCTTCACCAAGCCTACTGGTTCTATTTCCTCAACTCTTTCATTTCCTCATGTCTGTTGTTGTGTGCCTGTTCATATCTGTTTGAAGACTTTGACTGAAGTTTTTCTCAATTTCCTCAGATCAATTTCTTCAGTCTGTCCCTCTTCTTTCTTGTGTTATCCTGTGCTTACGTTTTCTGTACTCTGTGTTTGTCTTCATCTCGCCATGATGACTATGCTTGTATTCTGTTATGTTTACTTCTGAGTACTTATTCCGCTGCTAGTAGTTCTTCATTTAGGAATTTCCTCACTAGCAAATTCCTCAGTGAAGAATTTATAAAAATCGCCTATTCACCCCCCTCTAGTCGATATAACGCACTTTCACGCAGTCCTTCTGCTTCTTGTCGCAGCACAACTGATCGATGTCTTTTAGCTTGTAGTTGAGACTTAAGAAACCAAACTGATTCAGACAATGAGTTTGAATAGCTTGTGCAAGCGGTAGTGGCCACTAATTCGAACACTAAACCAAGACAGGATTTTGGGGTTGTCTCACTGTCTTCAAGATAGTCTTCCTTAGCTGTTTTATCAGCTTTGTTGGAGACCAACAAGGATGTCTCACTATCCTAAACCTTATCTGCATTACTTCCTTTAATATTGCTGAATAAGGCACTCTTCCCCAATATTCTGTCAGCATTCTAAAAGAAGAAACAAGCAGACACATAACAGGTTTAGCATGTACTAGTATATGAAACTCATTTCGGTGAACTGGTTCATTAGTAAGGTGGACAGGATTAAACTACCAAGTCTTCTATTGCAAGTACTAGTACATAATAAAAGCATCAAACAAACATATATCTATGTCCTATGGTCACTGCATTGTCTTGCCAAATCAAAATAGAGACACGGTTCAAATCATATCAGTTCAAGACAAAGCAGTAGTGAAAGAATACAAAGCGTGGGAAACTACACGGCACAACAAGATTTCAGATGGGTACCACGAGTCTACATGTACAACAACACTATTGGCTCTGTTGTGATGCTAGTAATGTGCATGATATGAGAAGTCAACTGTATACACAATTGAAATTGAAATCAACAGAGCTATTGATAAGAGCAAACATGTCAAAGAAACATGCATGAACATACCTGTTGTGCCATTGGAGTTTCGAATGGATCCTTCAACTTAAAAATAAGTTTGTATGAGTAAATACAGTGATACAAGAGCAAAGCAGTATGCATGATAGCAATCATATTTAAAAAAGGCGCGCCTAAGCAAGCGCTTAAGCGCACCTAGGCTCTAGGCGTTGGCAAAATGCATTGCGCATAACTACGCTTAATCTGTGCATAACTGTGCATAAGCATGTGCTTTGGTAAGTAAAGCGCAAGGCGGTGGCAGTACGCACAATTAACGCCTAGCACTTTTTTGGACTATGATAGCAATGGAATCTTAAATTAGAACAGTCGTTCTTTAGGTTTAGGCACTTGTTCTACATGAACAGAGTATAGTAAGACGCAGAATATAGTACTTAAAAATAGAAAATGAGCTCATAGACCTTACCACATTCTTGGTTCGGGACCAGTACAGAACAAGGCGTTCCCAGTCATCATCCAGTAAATGTGTCTCAGGAGAACGTAAGGGAATTTGATGAGTTTCTTTGCCGGTGAAGTATCTTTTCTTCAGGTAATTCCGATACTGCCACCAAGTATTTTTGAAGATAGCAGAGGTATTACCACAGGTTACCTCATCCTGAGTTTCCAAATCGGTCCTTCTCTATAGAGAAAAATCGGAAATTTTTCTGTATTATAACCATCATGGAGGTAGGATGTATGGAACAAAGCAAAGTAATTTCCATGAATAACATTACTTACACATAACTACTGGACAAACACCTTTAACTGGCATTTTCCTTCATCTTCAGTATAATATTCCCAAGATGGGAAGATACACACATAGGATTTAACAACATCAAATGCGATAGATGCTAAACTACGACTAGCTGGTTGTGCCTCCTCCACAGGAATAGGCGTACTAACTGGTGGAGTTGGGGTTTCCCGTGGTAGTACTAGCCCTTTGGGCACTGGAGCTACCTTACTAACTGCTCTTGTTTGGGAGCTCTGTGGTGGAGATGGTGCTGTGTCAACAGGAACTGGGTTACTATGTGCTAGGGTTGGGGTTAGATTGGGTGAAGGTGGTTCTCTGTCCATCGTACTAGGGGTACAATCTGCGAGAGTTTGGGTTATGTGTGGTAGGGCTGGTTCTCATGCATGTGCAACCGGGGTGTTATCTCCACCAAGAGGTAGCACTGTTTTATTTGAAGACCGTGTTTTTACTCCGCTAGATACTGGCATCACCCGCTCCAATTCAAATGGCTGATAAACAGGAAACATAGTTGAATGTACATACATTGTATGAGAGACAGATGCAATAGATAGTGTGGAAAAAAGAGGGCCTGAAATAGTTGACATGTATATTGTTTAACTAAAACGGATAGCATGACATAATTTCACATATATGATGTCTATCTAAACAGGATAGCACAGCATAACATAATTACAAGATATGATGAATAACTAAACATGATCGCATGATATAATTCACCTACATGTTATCTAAGTAATCAAGATCGCATGATTTAATTCACATATGTGATTTATATGCTAAACAGAGGGCATTTGATATGATGTATGAAATAAGAACATGGTGTTGAATATTGTGTATATGATGTCTAAACTATGCAATGCAAGAGACCATATGCATGATATGAGCAGTATAACCGTGCCAAGTTAGAGCATACACCTCGGTGGAGGAATAGGACTGGTCATCTGTCTCTGAATCCATCTCTGAGGAGCTATCGGGACCCAACAAGAGATCTGCTTCGACAGGTAGCACCGTCTGCTCTGAAGGCCTTGTTTTCACTCCAGATTTTTCCATCTCCCACCCAAATGGCTGATTCATAAGAAGATTAGTTTAATGTACAAACATTGTCAACAAATGGAAATGTAATGAAGAAAAGGATGAGCAAGATATCATTCAAATATATGATGCCTGGTTAAACAGGATGGCATTGCACATTTCACATATATTATGGCTGGTTAAAAGACATGAGACTGCATAATTCCCATATATGATATAGAAACTAAATAGGTGGCATTACAAAACATGTCTAAACTAAGCAGATGACATATATGATGTCAAAAGTAGGCACTACAAGGCAACATATGCATGATATGACTAACATCATCATGCCAAGGTAGAGCAAACAGCTCGGGGGTAAATAGGAGTGGTCAGCTGTGTCTGAATCCGCCTCAGAACAGATATCTTCCTCTGGATTACAATCTGGAGGGGGGGAGGGTTTGCCATTGAACCCACCATCGAGCGATGTCTGCATGACATTGTATTGCCGCACAAAACTCTTCTCTTTTTCTCTACATGTTCAGTATGACTGTGTACAATATCTGACATGCATACAAAAAAATATGGTGAAATTATGTAAGGAGAGCATGCAGAAATTTAGAGTGATGGTAACAACCAGTGGATGGATCCAAAAATAATGATAGAAGGCTGATGATTTCTTTAATTTAATAAAAAGACAGATGATGATTGCTTTATTATTTGTTTCCCACCCAAGATGAACAACATAGGCATACCCTAGGTGAACCAGATATTAGACAGAGATACTATTCATTGCTGCCTCGATATGTGCCCCACAACTAATTTAGAACTCAAGTTTGAACATTAATTTGGACCTGACTGGGAGTCTAAGAGGTGAACAGGACGATAAAGTAGAAGGTAATTTTAAGCAATGCATAACATAAGCAGAAAAAAAGAGTGTGACCTTTCTTGTGGACCCATGTACTCCTCAGGTTCATCTGCTGAGTCGATGATGGTGATGCCGTTGAGGTGGGTGCCGGCGGCAGGGAAGGAGATCTGAGGCGGCAAAAGACGGTCAGGAGTCGTGATGTCTGGTTTGGTGGATGCTTCTGTCGATGGAGCATCTCTGGTGAGGTGGACGACGTCGTGGTAGGAGCAGGACAAACCACACAAAGTTCCCTTCGACACCTACCTGTAACTGAAGTAATTCTGTAAGGGCTCATTTGGCTTGCATGATTCCAGAAACGCAGGGATAGGAAACACACCGGAACAGGATAGGAATGCACATGGTAAACAGAGCATTTGCAAACACAGGATTTCTGTCAACTTGGGTGTTTGGTTCACAGGAATTGGAAGAGCAGAGGAATGCAAAGAAACATGGCCAAAATAAAGTGAAACCATATGAAAGCGTGTACAGTTAGAATGTTATTCTGCCACTAATGCACTTGATCTTGTTTTCATGCATAGGATTTTGAAAAGTAGGTCTAGGTGGATGTTTTGCTCCATTCCTTTCAACAAAATGCATGAATAATTGAATAGTAGAGTGCCATAGGAAAATTCCCTATTGCTATGTTTTTCCGTTGAACCAAAATAGCCCTAATGGATCAACATGAATGTATAGTAATAAGTGATGCAACAAGTGTACAACCTCTTTGCCGTAGCCGTGTCGACCTCAGCATCATTGGGTTGGTCGCTGAAGCAGTTGAGGTAGAGGTGGCTGTCGGAGGTGTGGAGAAAGATCTAAGGAATCTGTAGACGGCGTCCAGGGCACTGCTCTATTGTGATGGATCGTTCTGTCGTTGGAGCATCTCTGGTGAGCCGTAAGACGTCAAGACTGAAGCAGCACAAGACATACATCGTTAATCTCAAGTGGGATTCTAATAGCATCTCCAATAGATGATGTAAAATAGATGTAAAATTTACATCACCAAAACCACCTGACTACAACAGATGAGGTAAAAACTGTTGACTCTGAACTTAACTGCCAAAACTGAAATTTACGTTGGAATCTGAATGTTACTATCTAAACTGAACGCAATGGTAGCAGAGAGGCACTTGACATGTAGTTTAGGGAGGGCCTACAGTTCATCTTCAACCTGCACCCCCCTGAGCCGCCAGCCACCACCGGCCAAACCTCCGGCCCCAGCGCCGCCCCAAAACAACTCCCCACCGCCGGTCCTCCACCGCTCCGCTGCCTCGGCCAGCCCTCTAGGCCCCCCGCCCCACCCTGAACCCTAAGATAGATAGTGGGGTACCTCTCCGGCGAGCCCCCTCCCCGCTGCGGGTGGTTCTTCCTTAACTCCGGCGAGCCCCCCACCCCCTGAAAATCGACTGACCCAAAAGTCGATTCAGTCGACTGAAGTGTAGTTAAATCAGAGCAGAGGGGGAGAGCAGCAGCAGCGCGAGCGAGCGAGTGAGCGAGAGCCGGAGCAGCAGCAGCAGCGCGAGCGAGCGAGCGAGAGCTAGAGCAGCAGTAGCTAGGCGAGCGAGTGAGCGAGAGCTGGAGCAGCAGCAGTAGATACGGCTGGTATGGACGCCGCCGCTGAACGGGCCTCGCACTGGGGGAGAGCCGCCATGGAGATGTCGCCCGTGGCGCCGACTTCAAGGTAGACGCTCCATGGGGGTGCGGGATGGAGCACCGTCAGCGCCGAGAGGTCGAGTTAAGGAGAAGGTGCGATGCAATGAGTGTACAACCTCTTTGGTGGCGCCGAGTAGGCCTCGGCTTCGTCGGGGGAGTCAGTGAGGATGCTGCGGTTCCGGTGGAGCAGGTTAAGGCGGCGCTGTGGGGATGGAGCAGCCGCGATAGACAAGGCGACCGTCGGAGCAGCTCCTTGGAGGTGGAGGAAGGGGCGGCTGAACCGGCCGGACAACGAGATGGACGACGGATCCTTATCCGGGGAGGTGGACGAGGGACGTCGAGCTATTGCGGTGGATGACGTCGTCTGGGAAGAGGCTCTGACTGGGCAGCGGTGAGGTGGCGGACGGAGGAGGGTGGGGTTTCACGGCTGGAGCGGAGAGGTTATGGCAGCCTGGGATTTCGAATGGCGAAAAGGGGGATATGGGAGGGGGTGAACCATGACTTAGGACGCGCTTGTCCAAAATGTAGGGTGTGTTACAAAAGTACCCCCACTAATTTGAACTAGCGGCCCTTTCGGCTCGGGGTTAGAAGGGGGATTTCGCGTGTCGGGATTTGGCAGCTAGAGGGAGTTTTAGTGTGTGTTGTAATTTCGGGATAGCAAGGAGCGGGTTGTGAAGGCGCCCGTTTTGGGAGCACGATATCTAAATTTTTGGGATATAACAAGGCGTGGGTTGAATTTTAGGGACAAGCCTAACGTGTAATATTGTACTTGTACGTACCAAATCAATTCGCACTTCCCTCAACCAAAAAAACGAAAAAAACTATTCACACCACACAAAGACAGTCTTTTCCCTCTTTACTATACAAATGCTATTCAAAGCTACTCCCTTCTTCCATCTATATAGGGCCTAATGCCTTTTTTGATGCTAACTTTGACCAAATATTAGAGCAATAATATATGATATGCAACTTACACAAAGCACACCGTTAAATTCATGTGTACAAGGAGCTTTCAATGATATAATTTTCACGTTGTGCATGTCATGTACTATTAATCTTGTCAATAGTCAAAGGTCGTTTTAAGAAACTCAGTACACCATATATAGATGGAAGGAGGGAGTATGAATCCATGTTATGTCCAATTAAATTTTTACGCTAGCTGTATAATGCATGTAACCTACTCATACCAACATTTTAGTGCATTCCAAATGTCTATACCACCGCTTCAATTCGAACTGAATTTGAATTCGTTTCTCTATTTCAATAAGAATCTACAATCATGATTGTTGCCAACTTCAACCATCATTCGTGTATTACCTTAATAACACACCACATGATTACTATAGAGATAGATATGAACTATGTGTACTATATGAACTCGAATTCTATTTTTTGAATACACTTGATGTTGATTCCAAATAATAGTACATTTGATGTAGTAACTATATATTCATAATCTAAACCATGTTCCAAACGTACATCGTGTTTATCACAGAAAGTATAGTGCCCCGCCTCCTACATTATGACAAGTATTTAGCCTTGAGCTGCAAAAGCCACACATTAGCCCAAATTATAATCAATGTTCTACATTATGATATCTTCTTCAAGTATACGTATCCACTTTTTATAATGAATTATGATCTTTGTTCGTCTTTTAGACCTTCACGATCCTCTTCTATTTGTAGCTAGCTAGCGCTAACTTTATATTGTGCATGCACACGCCCACCCTCCTCTCACCCTCCCTCAGTGTCCCCTCCATCGCGCATGTTCGTTATTTCTCTTTAGGTCGTTCAACCGCGGTGTGTGTAGGCCCCCCGGCTCCTTCTTTTCGGTGCACACCGGTTGATATACCTCTCTAGCCAAGTGTGCCTACCACAAACACATATATACTTCCCCTCTTCTCTTCTCACCGTCCATGCCCCCAATGTCCAATACGGTTCCCCGTAGGTGCACACTCCCGCCCCTCTTTTCATTGATCTCATACTCGCACACTCCTCCCCCTCGACATGGTAGGCCTCTCACACCACCTCCTAGCTGCACCCCTCTCCCCCTGTCTGTCTCTCCGGACCTTATTTGCTTCTAACACATGCATGCATGTATACATACCGATCTCCCTACATATAGCCAGGTCGACTATAATTCGTTTTCCCCACACACCGATACACTTACCTCACTAGTTATGTCTCTCCCTTTCTCGGACACACGACGGTTGATCTTCCTATGTAGTTACGTATGCTTACCACAACCATATCGTCTCCCCTCATCATCCTTGCATACCTCCCGACCCATCTCTCATACGCACGTGCATAGACAGACACACATCCCCCGCCCTCTCTTATTGATATTGCACTCGTACCCTCGTTTGTCTAGCAGGCCTCTCCCACCATTTGTGAGACGCCACTCCACCACCAACCCTCCAACACCCTACCTTTGTCTTTCTCCGAACCTTATTCCTCTGCTAGGTATCTCTCCTTCCCCACACATATACTAGTCGATCGGTCTCTGCCCCCTCCCCCACACACATCGATAGTCGAATGTTGTAGCTAGGTATCCATGCCACAGAGAAAAAATGCACCTCTGCCCTCTCAAATTCCAGTAGGTTAGCCGCCCTATAACTTTGATGTGGGCAAACACAAATTCGATGGCACTCTTTATCGATCGCACAGCCACACACTTCATCCCTGTTTTCAATTTTATCAATATCTCACGTCCATGACTCGGTTTCACACACATTGCATGTGTTTCACACAAACCATCTCTCTCACACCCACCCACGTACGTACATGTACCTAAAGAAGAGGTGCACGCAAGACGCACGTACTCATGTCTCGTTCCCGGCCACACCCACGCGGGTACATGGTGGAGTTCGTTTCTGTACGAAAAGGCAGACCACGTGATATTTAGCGGTTGTTTACTCGAAGGAGGGTCGGATACCACGCCTAGATTGAACAAAGTCGTACTTGACGCGTTAGTACTAAATAAAGTTATATATTCCTCAATGGCACGTACAGAATATAAAACGATTGCCATGGAGAAAATGGAAAAATGGGTTTGTCTCTCGTCACACCATCTCACACAAGGTGGCGGTGGCCTCTCTCTCACAATGTTGGTCAGTGATCCGGCCGCATCCCATCCACCGGTGGAAAGGGAGGATGTGCATCGTCTCTCACTACAAGAAATATGTCAACTAGTGACCTTTTGTCAGTGACCCTGGAAGAATTGGTCATAGATCTATGACCATTTCAGACCAATTGGTCAAAAGCTGTTCGAGGGGCTCCAAACCCTAAACCATTGCGACCATTTTGGTCAGAAAGGTCGTAATTTCCTTACACGAAAAGGTCACAAAGCAAACAGTGCTAGTCCGCTGCCTTATTTCTAGTTGTTAATGACCAATATAGATGGTCATAGCCTTGTAGATTGTGGTGGGTTGTGATGACTAGGCGCCATCTCATCAGTTTTGCCTATGTGTCATGTCCATGTGGCGGTTTTTGCCCTAGGTTGTGAAGCAACCTATATTTCTGTTATTCCCAAAATTCCAAAAAAAATCTCATAAATTCTTTGGGTCATATCTTCGTCAAATATGTAAAAACCTTCCTTGCCTAGTTCAAAAATAATTGAAAAATATTCATTTTCCTATTCTGATCAGAGCAGCACTTTGTGAAGGAAGTACCACTTTGGCATGTCCAAATGGTATCCATTTTCTACAGTGCTTTCCTATGCCCAAATAACCATCCTCCACCAAATGCCAGCTCAATCCATTCATTATTTTGAGCCCAGCTTCAACATTTGTATTTATGTCCAGTGTGGTACTTTGTAAAGCAAGTACCACCTAGGCTCCTCCTTTTGAGGTGAAAATTTGTGAAGACGGTCTTCTTAGTAACTGATCATCCTCAGCCAAAACTCACACTCATTAGCCATGTGCATTTCCCGTACCGCAAATCAAACACTTGGCTGCTAATTCATGTTTGAGCATCGATCGGTCTCCTCATGAGAATCTTATGTTGTGATTTTCTTCCTAGCACCTACCTGGGGAGTGCCCAACCCACTAGACATGCCTAGGCCGCCCAGAACACATGGCAACGCCACGGTCACGCGGTGACCACGCGGCGGGCATGTGAGCTTACGCGCTCTTGAGTTGGGGCCCTCGGCCACCGTCCAAACCTCGATGTCTCGCCATCAAACCATGTATTTCTGATTAAATAGATACTTATTTACCTAGAAATGATTTTTGGAAAAAATAAAGAGCAAACTATGAGGCATCTGCAGTTCAAATTTGACCCGTTTCCAGCTGAATCGACGGCAATTTGTCTTTTTCACCAGAGGTGGATCAAAACTTTTTTCACCCAAACTTTTTGTCAATTGTGCATTATATATGGCCTAGTATTTTATAAAATTTATTTGGTCCATTTCTGCAACAATTATTTGGTAGTTCCTTCACAAAAAAACCTCCTTTTGGGCACTCGGAATATGAAAAATGAAATTTCCGTGCAAAGAAAATGAAAACTTCCTTAGGCAACATTGTTTGGAATTCCAAGATGTACCCTTGTGCACAATATGAGATCATTTGAACAAACTATGCCATGAATGTGGCCATAAGATTGATCATTTGGCTTGAAAGCCATGAATCTTCACGCATGATAGCTCATTTCTGAGAACACTTTTTAAAAATAATTACCGTATTACAAGTTTATTATTTTTCCTGGAAACTTGGTCACATATAATGACACAATGCGAAGGTTTTCCAATTTTTTGATTTTTTTTGAATTTTTTATGCCCATTTCAAAATGCGGTCAAAACGGCGGGCTTGACCGTTCCTAGCTAGTGGTTGAATCTTGGATTTTTTTTTGGTGTTTCGATGATTAAATAGATACTTATTTACCTAGAAATGATTTTTGGAAAAAATAAAGAGCAAACTATGAGGCAGCTGCAGTTCAAATTTGACCCGCTTCCAGTTGAATCGGCGGAAATTTGTCTTTTTCATGAGAGGTGGATCAAAACTTTTTGCACCCTACCATTTTGTCAGTTGTGCATTAAATATGTCCTAGTATTTTAGAAAATTGATTTGGTCCAATTTTGCAACAATTATTTGGGAGGTCCTTCACAAAAAAACCTCCTTTAGGGCACTCGGAAAATGAAAAATGGTTTTTTCGTCCAAAGAAAATGAAAACTTCCTTAGGCAACATTGTTGACATTCCAATATGCACCCTTGTGCACAATATGAGATCATTTGAACAAACTATGCCACAAATGTGGCCATAAGATTGATCATTTGGCTTGAAAGCCATCAATCTTCACAAATGATAGCTCATTTCTGAGAACACTTTTTTAAATAATTGTCGTATTACAAGTTTGTTATTTTTCCTGGGAAATTGGCCACATATAATGACACAATGCGAAGGTTTCCCAAATTTTTTATTTTTTTTGAATTTTTTATGCCCATTTCAAAATGCGATCAAAACAGCGGGAAAGACCGTTCCTAGCTAGTGGTTGAATCTTGGAATTTTTTTGGTGTTTCTCTGATTAAATAGATACTTATGTACCTAGAAATGATTTTTGGAAAAAATAAATAGCAAACTAGGAGGCAGCTGTAGTTCAAAATTGACCCGCTTCCAGCTAAATCGGCGGAAATTTGTCTTTTTAATGAGAGGTGGATCAAAACTTTTCGAACCCAACCATTTGGTCAATTGTGCATTAAATATGTCCTAGTATTTTATAAGAATGATTTGGTCCAATTTTGCAACAATTATTTTGGAGGTCCTTCAGAAAAAAAACCTCCTTGATGTTTGCTCTGAATTTTGACATAGTGATCCCTTAATCCTTGTAGAGCATTTTCGTTTGCTCTGAACCTAACTGTTATGTCAGTTTTCATGTGACAACCTTGATGTGCTAGCTTATTTTATTGCAAAGCTTGCCGTGCTAGGTCCAGAGCATAAGGTGCCCTGCTTGTATCGTGCTGAATCTAGTTAGGCAGAGGAATCCTTGCTAATTCTGGCAAGTTTTTTGCTTTCACATCCGAGTTAAAGAAAACTGGAATTGATCTTACAAGTGGCTCAAAATGTGAGACTGCCTGATTCCATTTTAAGGTTGTCAATAACCTGGTAGTTTTATTTGGTGATGCAGTTTGTAAGTTAAAATGATGCCCAGGGTTCAGGACATGTGTGATTTCTCTTGACATAGGTGCTCCTTCATTGCCGCTGCCATATGCCAGAGCCGACAATGAACTCCTGGTAAGGCTTTGTTGACCCAACTTGTTACTGTATGCATTTGGTGTCGTGTAGTATCATATGTAAGCTTCTTTTCTCCCCTCTAGGACCTTATTCAGACAGCAGCCTCAAGGCTACCTATCTCATCAAATGAACTATTTATCATGCTCGACGAAGCAAGCGAGAACACATTTCTTTGTACCAACGCAGCTCGTATCACTATTGTTTCTTACTTTGTTAGCTACGACATATATTTCCCCCAGTTTTTCTAATTCTTCTCTGATTCATGTAACAGGATGACAGTGGAAGCCATGTTGTTGTTTTGTTTGTTCCCAGCCCTGACTATGGTCTTCGAGCGAGTCCGGCATGTTGTTCATCTGACTATGTTCATCCAGCGAGTCCAGTATGTTCATGACAGGAGCAGGTAGTTTGTGATCACATGGAAGGAGCTTGTAAAGCAGTACTGTATTACATGTAGAGCTTGTTACACTTGTAGAGCTTGTAAAGCAGTATGGTCCTCTGTATTGGAACGGATAGAGCTTGTATTATGTGATCTGGTTGCTCTTATTTAAGTATCATGTGTGTTTTTGTCTCTGCCAAACAAAATAATGCTTGAAATATGAAGAATATGAGCTTGATAGATGGGACCCGCTTACCAAAACATGACAAATGGGACCCAGTTACTAGAACCTGACAATTGGGACCCATCTGACTAGTGGACCCTTCTTTTGGAAAAAACAGAAACCCTAAATTCGTTTAGACAAAAAGGCCACAACCCAACAATAAAAAAGGTTGCAATGTTGGGCTTGGCCCATGAAGTTGATCAAAAATTGATAGAAAAAATATATAAGAAGGCCGAATTGTTGGGCTAGGCCCATGTAGAAAACCGAATTAGACCGGACTGAATCTTGTGCCACATCAGCTTGCCACGCTGGATGCCTACGTGGCCTGGGGAGGTTGCTAGTGACCAAAACGCCACAGTAGGAATATTTTGGTCGTAAACGTCCATGACCTTCTCACAGAGAAGGTTGCTATAGTCAGTTAACGACCCTCGGCTTTTGACCTTCTGTTTTTGGTCACAAAAAGGTCGCAAATGAAAAACAATGACCTTTCAGTGACCAATAGTCAAGGTCACAAGTTGACATATTTCTTGTAGTGTCTCCGTTCGACGACGTTGAGGCAGCACGTCCCGATTTACGGTACCCACCGTTCTCTCTGACCAAGCTTCGGCGCGGTAGGGCCTTCGCCACTTGCTCGCTGCCGTAGTATGGGCAGATCCTGGCCGTCGACGCCCTCGTAGTAACATCCCGACGACCCTCAGGTACAGCTTCCTCTGGCCTTGCTCCACTACCCATCTTCCCACGTTGCTGCATGTGGCTCTTCTTTAGTTGTTTTCTTAAAACGTATCTCGGCCGACGTACTTTCCATCTTGCAATCTCGTCGTCAAACCATTTTTGATAAACCACCATGTGCTATCATTCCCTTATTACATGGAATATGCTTCTTTTTTGTCGGCGTATGTGTCTTCAACTCATGTTACTGGGCAGTAATTGTTTCCTTTCTACCTCCTTTTGCAAATAGGGCTATCCATTTTCACCTTGTTGCTATTTTGACCTTTTGGTGAACTGCACAAATCAATTTTTTCTTAAGAGTGTTTTGTGCAGTTCCGCCAAAATGTCACACGGGCAACATTTTTACAGTTTTGTGGGACTGCAGAAAGGGAGATTGGTTTTGCTATCCTCCTCATCCAACTCCGTGCCTAATCTTCTCCAACAAGTAGTTAGTCCTAAAGAGAGATCGTAGAGGTGATCGACTTCTATTTGTGTGTGTTATGTTTCATCATCTAGTTCCACTATTATTGTGATCACACTGACTGGATATCTTTGCAAACAGGGATGTTCTGCTCGATTTTAGTGGAGCTGCACAAAATGATCGGATTGTGGTGAAACTAGCTGCCAAGCAATGAACACTGTGCCAAGGAAATGGAGCCATGCCTACGATCAACATCAATCAATTATATATTTTTCTTTATTTGTACACCTTCTCACAACTTTGTCTTCAGTTGTGATGTGAATATTGGCATTGATCTGCGAACCATTGAGATGCATTAGCAGCCATCGTAGTTTCATTTGTATATGATGGAATGTTGTAACGAGATAATCTTGAGGCAAGACACATGAATCCTAAGTTGAAACCTTTTTTTCCTGTAGGAACCAAAGTTGAAACCTTCATAGCATCATAGTACAATTTCATTAAAATGATGCATACATATAAACAAATCCTGAAGGATTTATAGCAACGCTAGAAACAATTCAACTTCATTTCGTCGACATGTGGGACATCCTTCATCCGGCTCCACCTGCCATGCAGCAATATTGAGTGCACTACTACAGGGAAAGATTCACCCGGTGTCATTGCACCGTAGTAGTAATGACTAGTGAGCAGTCAAATCATATAGCCCCACCTTCGCCATAGTAAGTTGCTCGGACGAAGCAACCATCATTTCTATGTTCCTTGAATCTGCTGGTACTCCCATATTCCCAGAGTAATAAGTTGCTCGAGTGAATCAACCATCACTTCACCTTTCCCACAGTAAGTACTAGTAGCTCCTCTTTTTACTCTAGAAACAACCACACGCGAATATTGGATGGTAGCAGCATAGCAACTGAATCAAAAATCAAAACCAACCAATGAACTACTACTACTGGTGAGCGTTTGCTAGTACGTATCATGTACTTCGTCTATCCATGTATATAGGGCTTAATGCGTTTTCCTAATCTCGGAAAACACATTAAGCCCTATATACATGGACAGACGGAGTACATGATACGTACTAGCAAACACTCACCAGTAGTAGTAGTTCATTGGTCGGTTTCAATTTTTGATTCAGTTGTTGTGCTGCTACCGTCCAATATTCGCGTGTGGTTGTTTCTAGAATAAAAAAGGAGGTACCCTACTTATGTTACTCCCACTACACCTAGCCTAAGGTTAGTAGGTGACCATGCACTTGGCTCTTCGCCTCTTCCGTAAGTCGATGGTTCTACAGTAGTACTTCCAGCAATCTGACACCAAATGAACTGCTGCACGTCCACTGCTTGTAAGCAAAAGTTTCTCGTCGTGCTGCGAGCCACCGCGCACGTGTTGGCGAGGGAGAAGGCGAAGTAAGCAAGCTTCTTGTCGTTCTGCAAGTTGACGGGACACATCAAAGTTATTTAGTACATAGTCTCTCCAAAAAAGGGTTGACCATGTCATGGCTACCATCCCGTGCTCCGTCATTGAGTACGTGCACTATTGACGTGCCATCGAGGAGAAAATATATTGCTTAGTAGGTGCCATCAAAGTGCACGACTCACTTACGCACTATTTATCTGATTGTCTCCATTTTCTTGCATGACACGTGCATCTTGATGCTAGATGTCTCATGTGTTGGCAAAAGGATGAACAAAGCTCACGTAAAAAAAGAGTTGAAGATCATAGATTCCCGACGACCGAGAAGGAGCAAGGAACCTTGCGCGTTTTCCCCTATTTTTTGCCGCCTACCCACCTATAAACAAATAAAAGAACATGAACTCTTTGCTAACCACTAGAGACGATACATCAGGATGCTAAGTTGAAGATGTTTTATAGTTTATATTGATAACCATGCAACAAGCCACACATGTACATGACGCATGCAACCATGCACGTACACACGCCAACGCACTCCATCCGGTTCAACTCATGCACATACGCGCACAACATGGAGCACACAACACACGTACACAACACGTGCATGCACACACACTCGGCCGCAGAATGCACGTGAATAACACATGCATGCGCACACACTTGACTGCATGGAGGCGTGTGCCATCTGTAGCGACATCCGGTTCGTCGTGCTACGATGAAGCTCACACACAACATCACCTACGCATCTCTTGTAGCACCTCTTTGCCATCGTTGCTCAACAACGAGTCACAGACGAAGACGACCGCAGCCTCGGCCTTAGAGCTAGCACCGATGGAAAAACAGGCACGCTGCACGCACACGAGCACGTACGGAGTGCCCATGATGTGGTGCGTCCCCAGTAGCCTCTACTCCTTCTGCGCATGTTGTCTATCAAGGTGGCTGCATGCCTAATGATGATGTTGGTGAGATCTTCTAGGACTCAGCTGATGACGAGTAAAATTATGAGGCTACCCACAGTGGGAGTAACATAGGTAGTAACATCACACATGTCTAGATAAAGTAGATGATGTGGCAAGCAATAAATGAAGAAAAGAGAGGAAAGTAGTAACATCACCCATATCAAGGCAAGATGTGTCTATAGCCTAATAAATGAAGTATTGCATGTTACCACAGATGTGTTACTATAGAGGTAGTTGTCGGTGTCAAAACCGGCGGATCTCGGGTAGGGGGTCCCGAACTGTGCGTCTAAGGCTAATGGTAACAGGAGGCAGGGGACACGATGTTTTACCCAGGTTCGGGCCCTGTCGATGGAGGTAATGCCCTACTTCCTGCTTTATTGATATTGATGATACGAGTATTACAAGAGTTGATCTACCACGATATCGTAGAGGCTAAACCCTAGGAGCTAGCCTATGATTCTGATTGTTCTTGTCCTATGGACTAAACCCTTTGGTTTATATAAACACTAGAGGGGGCTAGGGTTACGCAGAGTCGGTTACAAAGAAGGACATCTAACATCTGAATCGCCAAGCTTGTCTTCCACGCAAAGGAGAGACCCATCCGGACATGGGACGAAGTCTTGAGTCTTGCATCTTCATAGTCCAATAGTCTGGCGAAAGTATATAGTCCGGCTGTCTGGATACCCCCTAATCCAGGACTACCTCAGTAGCCCCTGAACCAGGCTTCCATGACGATGAGTCTGGCACGTAGATTGTCTTCGACATTGCAAGGCGGGTTCCATCTCTGAATACTCCAAAGTTAATCTCGAACACTTAAATCGCGTCCGGTTCTGCAAGACGGTTTTCACATACCACTGTAGAGAGAACAATATTCCACGAACCGAATCCGCTGATATATTTTTCATAACCCGATATCACATTGTGGTCCGGTCCTTACCCAAACTGTTTCTCAACCAGCTGCTGTGCATATTGCGAGGCGGTTTCCTGGGCACGTCTTGTCGAAGTAGAGATCATGCCCCCCTTATCACGGGACTTCCATCAATACGGGCGCGGGTAGCCCAACCGTACCGCCAATCGCGGTGAGTGGGGAACGAGTAGGTTCCATCAAGCAAGTAGGGAGGCGCAAAGGTTTTTATTGGCTCTATAAAGAGATAAGGCCTCTTCCTCTTTATCCACGCCTTTTCCTTCTGCTCGTCCATTTCCTTTTGCTCGAGCCCTAGCGCCCAAGCACTCATCTTCTCCACAAAAAAGAGGTTCTCCGAAGATGTCCGGATCCGGAGAAGGAGGCAAGTGGATGGCCTCTACCGTCCAGGAGAAGGATATCAAAAAGCTTCGAGAGGCTGGGTACTTGGCCAAGAAAATCGGCCATCGTCTTCCGACGGTGGGACAGATCGTCCCTAATCCACTACCTCACGAGAGGGTTGTGTTTCTTCCTCATTTCATCTGCGGGCTCAGGTTTCCCCTTCACCCATTTGTTCGCGGCATCATGTATTATTATGGGATTGATTTTCATGATCTGTCTCCCAACTGTTTCCTTAACATATTGACGTTTATCGTCGCGTGTGAGGCCTTTCTCCGAATTTCGCCACACTTCAGCTTATGGCTGAAGATCTTCAATGTGAAGCCCAAGGTGGTAAACGGCGAGCATGCCGAGTGCGGAGGCGCCATGGTGAGCAAGATGCCCAAGGTCACATGGCCGACAGGCACCTTCAATGATTCCGTCAAGGAGTGGCAGCAGCAGTGGTTCTACATCACTCAGCCGCGTGGCAAAAAGTGAGCCGCCGCACCCGAATTCAGATCCGGAGCCCCCCTGCAGCTCACGTCCTGGCCCAAGAAGGGCCTGAACTGGTCCTCGTCCGATGAGCTGTCGGTGCTCCAGACGCGTGTCAAGGGCGTGATAGACAAGGACATCAAACTTGTTAATGTAGTCTAGGTGATGTTAGTCCGCCTAGTTCTTCCTTGCCAACACTGGACCTGTAATCTGTGGGAATACGACCCGGCCGAGCACCAGACCCTGCGGGAGCTCTACGGCTGCTCACACAAGGATATCTGGAAGGTGCTCTTCAAGTCCAGCAAACCGTGGCCGGACTCCGCCGAGGACCGGGGGTATCAACTGTCCCGCCCCGCCAGTCCGGTAAGTTATCGCTATGTTCTGTCCACCCATGTTTAGCTGTCATATCTCGAGGGACACGCTTTATCATGCTTTCCACAATTCCCCCAGGAATGGACGAAGAAGGCAGGGCGGATACATTGTCCGGCCCCGCTGCCAGAAGAACCGGCAGGACCACTTCTAACGAAGATGCTGGTCCTAGCGCCTTACAAGGTACCAAAGAAAGAGGCCCTCAAGGAGGCCAAGGAGACCCGGGGAGGCCTCCGTCGCTGCAGTGCTTCAGACATAAAATCCGAAGACTCCAGCGCTCATCCTTCCTCCGAAGATGAAGAGGAGGAGGAAGGAGACGAGTCCTCCATGGGGGGAGGAAAGAAAAGGATGGCCTCCTCTTCCTTGCAGGCCGAATCGCCAAAGAGGGGAAGAAATTCCCTTCCAGAGGCGTCCACCACGGCTACCAATAGCAGCCCGGAGTGGGATCCCAGGGCCCAGCCCCTGGTAAAATTGTGAGTACATGAAACACGCGCACGCGCCCAGGATCACGAAGGTGTAATATTTTAACTTGCGCCATACTTTGTGCAGCCCGGCAAGGCCTCGCGCCGAACAGTACTCATCAGAGGATTCGCTGAGCTCGGATGCTCTGGAGAGCGAGACGCCTCCGGAGCCCCCTCCCCCCCGAAGCCTGGGCGTGACACCGAGGTGTCATCCCAGCAGGACCCAGGCCAGGGAGGGCACATCTCCAGGGCCGGATACACACGAGCAACGGTTTTCATTAGCGTCGACGGCGGGGGCGATCTTAGATTCGTCCCGCAGCCGGACACAGTCCCGGAGACCTTTGAGGCTCCAGGATCAGGCAGGCAGCCCCCCTTGACGGAAGGGGACGAGCCCGCTCCTCCAGCAACCTCTGTCCAACTAGAGCTGCGGGACAGCTTATCGACAACGCTAAAGAGCGCTTCCATCGTTGATGAACATCGCGCCCTTATGGGTGCGGTGATTGAAAAGATTCAGTCCGCTGAGAGCGGACTGAATGAATCCTGCACAAATAAGTAGTTGTGCCTGATGAAATTATTTATATTGTGTGCTCTAGGAGCAAGCGTGAAATTGAGGCGCTAAAAAAGGTTGTGACCGAAGCGACAAGAAGGCCGCCGCGGAACAGGCTCTTCGCGAGAGGCACGAGGCCAGGGTCATTGAAGCTGAACAAGAGCTCCAGGAGGCTGTAAAGAAAAGTGAGACTTTGGAGCAGAGTCAATCAGGGAAAGAGTCCGAACTTGCCCAAGCTCTCCAAGCTGCAAATGATGTTTGGGAGGAAGCCCGAGGTGCTCTGAAGGACATTCAGGAGGCAAGGAGGATTGCGGCTGGTAAGGCTTCTTTTTTATATTATTTGAAGCGATTTTTATGTAGCAACAGGAGAAATTCAAAGTGACAAATTGAATTCTGATTTCTCCAGGGGCGTTTGTGGACCTGCCTTGTAGCATATCTGATGCTGCTCAATTCTACCGGGTTGAGGAGAAGAAGACTGTGGAAAAGCATTTCTGGTCACAGTATTTGGTGCCGAATTATCCGGTGCCATTTTGTCGATCAGCTGAATCAGCTGATCGAACTGGACCAGGCGGCCAAACTAGCCATGAAGGACTTAGTTGTCCGGCTGTGGCCCGCTGAGCCAATTCCAAGCAGTTACTTTAGTCTCGTGAAGTGGATTGTTGGTGCTTGTCCTCGGCTCGAAGTCGTTAAGCGGTCGGTCTGTATAGAAGGTGCACGAATGGCATTTGCCCGTGCGAAGGTGCACTGGGGGAAGCTTGATGTTGAAAAGCTGATGACTGAGGGGCCGCCGAAGGGTAAGGAGCACCACAAGCCCGAATTATATTATGATGGTTTCCTGAAAGGAGCCTGCCTTGTGGTGGAGCAATGTACCAAAGACATTATATTTCCTTGAAGACAGTCATGTTGTCCTTTGTAATGCGGAACGCTGGCACTTTTATTATTTATTGCCTGTTATATAAAAGTTTTTCTTCCTGTGCGGCCGTTTGATATATATAAATCCTGAGAGTTGGCCAGTCGTCGGCTTCTACCCCCACATAGAAAGTACGGGGGTGTTCAGGACAAACCTGAACACTCTTTATCCCATTTTTGGGTCCTTGAAGGAGGTGTTCAGCACAGCGAACCAGGCAATCGAACTATAGGGCTTTATCACTCTCACTTAGCCATAGGAATTCGAGTATGGTAGGCGCAGCCCCTGGTGTTGGGAAGACCATACGAGGGGCTCTAATAGCACCTGATCGGAAGACCGATCCATCGCACTCTGCATTTGTTATGGCATTATGCGGAATAAATCCTTAAAGATTTTAAAACCTCTCGAAGAGCTGACCAGCTCTCGCCGTATCATGACAGTCAGTTTTCGACTTTCTCTACTGAGGTGCTTGTCCGGAAGAACCGGGACACGATCGCAGTAGTTCTCCCAGTGCTACCTTAGCTGATGGAGCGGAATGTAAGGTACCAAAACATGGGAGCCGGGCAAACCCAACTAATGACCCGAGACATGATTCGGAGCTGATGCATATAGTGCTATAAGTTCTGGGTGCCGAGCGACCAAGAAGGTGGCCGGACTTTGTTGCCATATTATGGGTACAATGAAGCCCCTGGTGTAGTAGGGTGTTACACTATGTGCGGGTTCCGTTATGATGAAAAAGGCATCAATGAGGAATGACGGCTGGTAAGTGTCATGTAACTCTACATGTTGTAGTGGAGTGACATGTCTATGCGTATGAGTACGGGTTATGCTATAAAAGGAGGTATGATGACGGAACCTGTTGCGACTGGGCGGGAGGAAGTTGTGTGCGGATCCGAAGTATATCCGGATTGTCTTCTTGGGGAATATTTGTGTATTCCCTCTTTGTGCATCCAAGCTGATTCCGTGTCACCAGTCCTGTTCTGCACAAAAGTGAGCCTGTAAAGAAAATGCTTGGAGACATTTGTGTGTCATAGGGTGGTTGAACCGCGGGACCCTCCCCAGCTTATGCCGGAGTGCTTGATTGGAGCCTGGTCGAGCCGGGCTATCAAGTCGTAAAGTAGCTCGGACTCCTTTGTTGGCGTCCGGGGGGTTGGCTGTAGAATCGAGGTTCGATAGAAAGGCACAACTCGTTACCTTAGTGGTTGTATACTTTATAGCGTCAGGTTGGAGTTCGGCCTTGCCCGTAATTGTGACTATGTCACGTGGGCTTGGCATGGTGTGGTACCGTGTTGAACCGAGCCAACGTGTTTCGTCCCGGTAGTACATAATAGTTACTATATAAGGGGACAATGTCAAAGAATTATTCTTCGGTATGGTGATTGTTTGGTTGTCCGAAGACAGCCTCCAGGGTGGTGGGCCTGTAAAACTGACCTATACACCTGGTACGTCATCTTGAGAAGATGTTTTTAGTGGGTTTGATCCTCGAGTGATCAATACCTATCTGGTGCACTGTGTCCTGGAGCAGCAAGTTTGGGCTGTTGTTGACGCCAATAGGGGCTTGTGTGAGGTGGAACCCACCAACTACTGGGTCGAGGATAAGTCCAACTGAATTGCCATGGTTGAAATTGGTTGGACGGTCTGCATGATCGGAGATGATCGGCCATATTTGTGTACCATGGGGTGACTTGTATTGTTGGGTCGGCGTACCGAGGAGTACACGTTCGTTCCCCTTCAGGGATGTGGGTGGTGTTTATTACGTTCGCCTTATTGGTTTGCCGAGAATTTTCTTTTGCCTCATAATGTTTGATGGTCTGGGCTCCTCGTTGGCTTTATAGCTTTGAGACCCCTTTTTACTTTTTCCGGCGCGTGATTGACCGGATTGTTTTGAAGATCTGGCATTCTCTATTGGTATGATTGGCTGTCGTTCCAGGGGTACCATGAATTTGACATGGGCGGTCCAGTATGCTGCCCCAGCCGGATGGGCCTGAATTGTTCTTTTTCCGCTGACCGGACTGGGAGCCGCGGAATCCGGCATCGGCTGCCGTGTCTTGGGCGTCATCATTATTTTTGTGATGCTTGTGTTTGTTGCGTCGAGGTTTATGGGTGTTGTCTCGAATTTCCAGCGTAGTGCCCCGGTTCGTGATGTATTGGCGTCGGGGTGTGGGCTTTAGAACCTCCTCCTCCAGTTGAGGTAGCAAATTGTGCTTTGGGTACCCTTTGGTGAGGCGCTCGAGTCCGTATTCATCGGCTGCCAGGATCTTGATCAGCTTGGAGCTGCTGCTTCTTCTTTGTCAGGCTTCTTGCAGTGGCCATAAGCCGGCGCTTGAAGCGCTCCTGCTCTACGGGATCCTCAGGCATGCCGAATTCATCGTCGCCGAGGCTCACCTCGTCTTCGGAGGGGGCATGTAGTTGTCCTCCTCCAAGTATCCTTCTGTCGCCTGTTTATCTGGGCTAACCTGCCCGTCCTCCTGTCCGGCCTGCTCGAAGGCAGGTTGATCGGGATTGTATTCATCTTCGGCACCATCCGGATTGCTTTCATCTCCTGTGCTGGCATTGCTGTGGTGGGGCTTAGAGCGGCGCTGATGACGCCCATGCTTTGATTTCTTCCTTAAGGGGTTATCCTCTATTGCCTCATCGCCATTGGTTTCTTTGGGAGTGTCCACCATATATATATCATACGAGGAGGTGGCTGTCCAGCGCCCCATGGGCGGTGGTTCCTGTTCTTCTCCTGCATCGTCGTCCACACCGTCGATGTCTTCGGAGTCGAAGTCAAGCACGTCGGTCAAATCATCGACAGTGGCAATGAAGTGGGTGGTGGGTGGGTAACGAATTTCCTCGTCGCCTGCTTCCCACTCGAGCCGGACATAGTTCGGGCAAGAGTCTCCTGACAAAGAGAGAGACCTTAATGAGTTCAGCATGTCACCGAAGGGCGAGTGCTGAAAGATATCCGCAGCGGTGAATTCCATTACCGGAGCCCAATCAGACTCGATGGGCCCGGGTGCGCATGGTCCGGAGCCTAAGCCGGATGCAAGTCCGGGGGCCCGGCGACACAGATTTCCTTGGAGGTGGAGTCTGTGTTTGGCTCTACCGCGGATGAGTATGCGGCCTCCGGGGCGGGGTCCATCCACCTGTCCTCGGACGATGCGATCTGCCTAGGATTTAGGTCCGGAGCTACTACAGGTGCAATATCCCGAATATTGTCTGACAGCAGATCTAAGCCGTGCTTGTCGTGACTGTTCGGCGCTCCTGGCGTAAGCCCGAATCCGTCGAAGATCAAGTCTCCGCAGATATGGGCCGTGTAGTTCAAGTTTCCGAACCTGACCTGATGGCCAGGGGCGTAGCTGTCGATCTGCTCCAGATGGCCAAGCGAATTGGCCCACAGTGCGAAGCTGCCGAACATGAAGATCTGTCCGGGGAGAAAAGTCTCACCCTGGACCGCGTTGTTGATGATTGAAGGAGCCATCAAGCCTTGCTGCGACGATGCAGAGGAACTCTCAATGAAAGCACCAATGTCGGTGTCAAAACCGGCAGATCTCAGGTAGGGGTCCCGAACTGTATGTCTAAGGCTAATGATAACAAGAGGCAGGGGACACGATGTTTTACCCAGGTTTGGGCCCTCTCGATGGAGGTAATACCCTACTTCCTGCTTGACTGATCTTGATGATACGAGTATTACAAGAGTTGATCTACCATGAGATCGTGGAGGCTAAACCCTAGGAGCTAGCCTATGATTCTGATTGTTCTTGTCCTATAAACCAGAAAGGAGGGAGTAGTAACATAGACTAGTGTCATATGCACGAAACTACTAGTGAGTATGGGAGCACATGATATTTCCCCGTTCGGAGCGATCCCAAGTTGGCTTCTCACCTTCTTAGCCCAACAAAAACCCCTCCCCCCTCCCGCGCACGCTTACCACCTGGCGCCAGCTGAGCCCGCCGCTCCACATTGATGGCAAGTCAGGGTGACGCGACCTTTCACTGCTTCCGCCGTTGAAGCGGTGCACCGACCGAGGGCACCGACCGCTGCACGCGTGGCATTTCAGACTAAACAGTGGAGAGTAACTTTAGAGCAAGTACTACAATTAGATGACATAAGCAGGCTATAAGGATTTAAATATACTATTTGTGCTTAGTTGAAGGAGAGAGAAGAGAAGCGGGTTGTAAACTTGTAGCCGGTTGTAGCAAGAGCCCCAACATACTTTGTGAGACAAAAGGTGGGCCCATTATTAATGATATAGTATTATACTAAAGGGACTAACTATTGTACTAGCAGGCTATTAGGTTGGTTCTAGATGATGTGTCAACTTCATATAGCCGGATGTTGGCTATACTATTAACCATGCTCTAAGTGTGGTGTGAGTGGGACTAAAGTTTAGTCCCATACTGCTAGGTGGGTGTGAGTTGCACCACTTTATAATGTGATCTATTCTAGCATTTGCATGAGCATGATAATAGGAAACCTACACGTGCGCTCTTTGGGAATGAGCCTGTCTAAGGACAAAAGCTATCCACGTGGTCTATATTTTTGTTGGTCGGAAAATTTATTTTAAGTCATTAATTAATAATTAATGGATGCCTTAATTACTCAGTTTTTTTGAGACAAACCTTGGTGGGGCTATTATTGACTTGGACATGGGGTTTGGGGTCCAAAGGCCTATTATTATACTTGGTCTTACTCGCACGACCGACCTGACATGCTCTACCCTAGCCGCCACTGTATCATATGGTTTCGCACCGTTCCAGATCTTAGCCCCGCCACGCAATTCTTCTCCAGCCCTCCTTCCGGCATGCACCGCGAGAAGGGACAGCAGTCCTTCGAACCCCGCCTTTCGTGATCCTATACGGGAGAGGGGCGATCAGGTTTTTGGGGAGCACACTCCTGTGACTGCTGCCAGCAACGACTTCCTCAACGACAACCTTCTTCCCCGACCTCGGTAACCTCTTCATCAATGACATGAGTGACAACATCAACAACAGCGGTTCTGCTCCCGTTGTACAGTATGTGATTCTGTCCTCCTGGTTTAGTCCGCATCATTACTTTGATCTTTGCAATTGTCGTCATGATCTATTTACTGATGATTCTGATTAAATCTCATAGTAAATTGCTCATATATTCAACAATCCAATCCAAAAACCTGATTATAGGCAATTACTCCGAGTGGTTTTGTTGCACTTTTGAAGCCGCCTACTTTTAAGGGGGTGCAATATAAAAGGTGGCGCATAAGAGCAGTATATTGGTTTCAGATCATGTACTGCTATGACACCACTAAGAGTAAGCCTGAGGGAAATCTTAATCCTACACAGTAGGAAGCTTTTGAGAACATGGATACCCTCTTCAAAGATGCCCTGCTGAGTGTTCTTGACAATTCCATTGTGGATTCATATATGTCATTCGACAACGGCAAAGACATGTGGGCTACGCTCGAGGCCACGTTTGGGGCCTCGGGCACTGGCAACGACTTGTACGTCATGGAGCAATTCTATGACTACAAGATGACTGATGAGCGCTCTGTTGTTCAACAGACTCTTGAGATACAATCACTCTCTAAGGAACTTGAGTACTTTAAGTGTGTTATGCCGGACAAATTTGTTGCTGGAACCATCATTGCCAAGCTTCCACCTTTGTGGAACGATTTTGCTACTTCTCTGGAAAACAAGAGACATGAGTTTTCTGTTTCCGATCTCATTAGCACTATTGATCTTGATAAGAGACACACGTGCTCGGGTCGCTGAGGGAGCTTCTAGTGCACACATGGTACATGATAAGAACTTCCAGCCCAACCAGCCCCAAAACAACAAGAACAAATCTTAGGGGAAAGGCAAGTTTGATGCAAAGAACAAGCCGTCACATTCTACCAACTTCAAGAAGAATTCTCATAATGGGAAGGGATGCAAACCTCAATTTTGGTAGCACCGCACAAAATTTATATGGCTGCATCTACCTATTGTCAGCTAACCTCATGGTGCTCCAGGTATTCCTACATTCGTAACTAGGTACAATGACCACCGCAAGATGAAATAAGCTTATTCATACGTTGACTTGCTGATTGTAGTGCGGAACGATCCTGTCATGTGTGGAGGAGCAAACAAGCAGTGCGGTCAAAGGTGGAAATCAACCAAGGACTTATGAAATTATACATAATCTTCCTCAGGCAGGTCAGTATCCCCTTGGTCCAGATGATCGTGTTTTGTCATGCCGAGCTATTGATATGTGCTACTGTTTTGCAACACTGTTTAAGTATAGCTATTGTTTTCCTATCTTTTCAGATTCAGGACAATGAAGATGATTTCAGGGGAACTGCACAATATGGACTCATGTTGAGTCATCTCTATTGCCTCATGTGTTTGCTGCAAATGTTTCAGCATCAATTGCAAGATGAGGCAGCTAGCCAGCTGTGGAGTTGCCACCATGCTCAAAGTGCTTGCAACATTGAGAAGAAACAAGCATGCCCAGGAAATTAATGCGTGTGTAGGGAGGCCCTTTGCTCAGAGAAGCATCGACCGATTTTCGTTATTTCCACACCTTCTCACAACTTTGTATTGGTTATAGTATGGTGAATCATTGAGATGCATAAACATGCTAAACTTTTGTTATTCTGAATGTTAGTATGCATACTGTATCTTCTGAAGCTTAGTTTAATGTGAGTGTCAACATCCAGTACGGCATCCTCTAATTTGGTGGATGCCAAGTTGAAAAAGGTTACCTATGAGTAGCCATAAGCTGGAGGCATCTCTTTTTTTTTCCTTTGAATGGGCAATAAGCTGGAGTGTGTCTCAGGCTGCCTCTAGCACAAGGCCCTCCAGTACAAAAACGGGCAGCCGACTGGGCCGATACAAAAGCCTATCCATCTTAAAGCCCTTTTTTTGTGAGAAGAAGCCCATATTTCTTGAAGAGGGGGCGATCCCAAAAAAACCTTCCTTCCTCCCGGCTTCCACTTATACTCCCTCCGTCCGGGTTTATTAGGCCCATGAGCCAATTGCTAAGACCAAGAAGATTCACACAGAGAAAATAAATCTCCTTAATTTACTCCATAACCACGCTATTAAATAGGCCTAGTAACAAACCAGGCGCATGCAGTGGCCGGCGGGCACATGCATCCTGCATGCATGGCCAGTCAGCCAAGTCCATGCGCCAGCTCCAATGCAGTAACGCAAAAAAGAGAGCGATTATTGGGAAAAAGCAACTAGCTAGTGCAGCGAGCCTTATAAACATGAATAGCTTGCTCTCCCGCTTCTGTCTCCCCCGAATTCCCCCTGCTCGCCAATCTTCCTCACTCGTCCAGAAAACCCCCGCTCACCTTCTTCCTCACTCATATAGAAAATGCCTGCTCCTCTTCTTCCACTCCTACAGAAATCCCCAGCCCTCCTCCTTCCCCATTCGCACTGCCACTAGGCTCGTCTCTGGCTACTCTGCTCAAACCTGTCAGCTCGACGCGATGCCCACAAGGAAAATGGAGTCGGCTGGCCCCAGCGCCAAGAAGATGAGGCTCCCGCCAGCGGTGATGCCGATTGTAGATCCCGCACCCGGTAGCGCGGGGAGAAGTGGCGAGCCCCCCCCCCCACCTGGATCTGAGGAACCGGTAGAATCTCCGGTGGACCGCATCAGCAATCTCCCGGACGTCATTCTTGAGGAGATCATCTCACTTCCCCCCACCAAGGATTGCTGCCGCACACAAGTCTTCTCAACTCGGTGGCACCCTCTATGGCGCACCGCGCCCCTCAATCTCGACTGTCGTCAGATATCTGTCCTTCCTGAATTTGATCTCCTCAGAGCCATCGTCTCCTCTCACCAGCAGGGCCCCGTTCAATGCCTCTGCATCCCGACATGCTACTTGCTGTCCATACTCGGCATGGTGGACGTTTGGCTGACATCCCCTGAATTCGAAAAACTCTAGCAATTTGAGTTGTACCATTACCACAAAAGTTTCATGCGAACACACCAGGAATTCGTGCCCACACCACTGTTGTCCATCTCGCGGTTTTCCTCCTCTCTCCACACTGCCACCTTCGCCCGGTGCCATCTACCATTCGATCTGGTACAAATGCTTCGACTCCCACTACTAAAAAAACTTTTGCTTGTGGTGGATTATCTGTCGGAGGCCTCACTTCACAGCATCGTCCACTCCAATTCCCCTGCCCTAGAGTGCTTGCTGATTGTTTTGGGAATAGAAATCCGTATCAGTTGTCTCCAAATAAATTTGCCTCACCTTAAAAGCATTGGAATTTGTTTTGAAGGACAGCAGCTCATCATCGAAGATGCCCCTTCACTTCAAAGGTTGCTCCTTGATAATTGTTATAAACCTGCACAAATAATTGTCGTCTCTGCGACCAAACTGGAGACCTTGGGTGTAATTCGTGACCCGATTAATGATCAAAAGGAGTTGGTGTTTGGCTCCTCACTTTTTCAGGTACCGTATATTATCATCTACACATTTGTAATCATAAGCTGCATTTTTCATTTGTGAGCATAAATTTTATATCATCTTGGAGTACACTTTGGGTACTAATATTATGTTATATGCTCAACGAAGAGTTCGTCCATTGATAGCCTATCAATGCTGCTGGATTCTGTCAAGATCTTATATATCAGAATGTTTAGTTTTGATCTGAACATAATTATTGGCTTGTTGCGATGCTTTCGATCTCTGTAGAATTTATATATAGAGGTGACGATTTCATGCACATTGAAAGCCCGTATATATTGTACTAAAATTAACTGTTCAGCTGTCGTTCTTTCGACATACTCTTTTTTCAGACCTTAACTGTTTTCAATCTTCATCTCTACTTAGGCACAACCACATGGAGCAAAACTACAAAACATATAACCAATCGGTGGCGTAATAAGCACCAGGATTTTCTCAGTTCTCATGAAATTCGTTTGAGGACAATAACGATGGAAGGATATGCATCCAACTAGGCAAACGAAAGCTTTGTCACATTCTTCCTGTTGAATGCGAGGTTACTATTGTCCATGAGGCTTAAGTTTTACCGCAAGAGATTTCTCATGGACGGACACGTTGAACAGCATAAAAAGATGTTTCAGGTGGACAAATGGGCTTCTAAACGTGCTCGGCTTCTATTTACAACAAGTTGTAGTCATCCTGAAATAATTTTTTTTGCACAGGATGTTGATTTTATGGATCAGACCGGTCCATTTGTTTGTGACTGCGAAAAAGAGTGGTTGGGTTAGATGTTACTACCATGTTCAATCTAGGTTTTGTGTAAAAATTTGATGAACAATTAATCCTTGGGCTTTTTGTACCATTTATAAGCTTGAGTTGCATGTTGTTGCCCTCGTACTCCCCTCCACCTGCCACTACACTACCGCATCTTCCACGGCTGCTGTTCGGTCCCGTCCGAGGCCTCGCCGTCGTTCTCCACCTTGGTTCGCTTGCTGTGCCCGCCGCCGTCTGGCATTGTCAACATGGTCAACAACCAAGAGGAATCAGGAGATGACTGTACGTGGAGAGGCTGACAGTAGGGACCCACTAGGGTCATTACATTTCACAAGCAGGTGCCTCGTTTTTACAAGCCAAAAAAATACTTCCTCCTAATTGGTTGACATCTAGGTACCACGCCATTGTCAATGTAGTCAATAAACGAGGAAATTACACAACGAGCGGATAACACCAGGAACCCAGCAGCTCGCCCAGTTGTTTTTTAGTTTCAGAGACGGAGCTCAACTGCGCGTTGTGCGGGGGCTGTGGTCCGTCTAGCCCACGCTTACGCTTTTATTTAATCACACGACGAGCCCAGTTGACATATATTTTTCTTTCTAAAAATGGCTAGCCCAGTTCTTTTTTTTGGAGAATACCAAAACCGAGGCCTACTTGCTTTTCTCAGCCCCGTTGGGCTGCAAATCATTAAAGACGAGGAGGGATGTAAGTAGTAAGAAATGGGCTTCCCCAGAAAATGAGCTATAAGTTGTAAGAAATGGGTTGTAAAATTTTAAACCAAAGCCAACCGACAATTGCACTAAAATATCATTTTTTTAGGATTTCCCTGCTCTCTACTCTTATAAAAATGAAAGCCAACTGGCAATTACATTAAAATATCATCTTTTCTCCCACAAGATAAACTACTCATACAAATGCATCTTCATGTTCTGTGCAACGAACAGACATCTTGCTAGTTAAGATTCTAAATTTCATTCATTTTTTGCGGAGAATTGTTTTTTGAATTTTATTTTGATATAATTTTAAAAAAATTATTTTTAACATGACTCGAAATTTCGTGATTAAAAGAGTTCGGACCCCACCGAAATATGCAAAATTTTGTTGAATTTTTTAGCAGTGCCCAGAATATATGGTCTGTAATGCTAATAAAAAAGAATATGGGCTTCAAATATCCTTAAGAATTAGCAAATGGACTGTAAATTATTGAAAATAATGGCTAATGGGTTGTATGCTGTTTTCCACAGATTTGGAGGCTGACTTCTGGGCCTACTAGGTTGACGATGACGTTGTTCTATTTTTTTCACGCGTACGCAAGGCTTTGTCAACTTAGTCAACAGAGAGCAGTGACTGTTGGATGTCCATCCAATGGCCACCATGCTTCTTCAATCTCTGATCTTCCTGCTCCAGCCACCCAAACCAGCGCCGGCGGGACTGCCGGCTCCCTCCTCCTGTGACTGGCTGTGCTGCCGCCAGGCCATCCCTCTACCCACCCACATATCCTGTTATTTTCCAGCGACGTTAGCCTCACCCCGCAGCCGACCAGTCAGCGCTCATACTCCCCTTAGCGTGGGAATACGCTGCGGTGTCGGTGGGAAACGACACCTATGGGATCACAAGAATCCCTACTACGGTTGCGGGGCGCGGGTTTATGAGAAGAGCAGGACTGGTAACCAGCACAAGGATCGTTTACCGAGGTTCGGGCCGCGAGGATGCCTAAAACCCTAGTCCTGCTTTGGTGGATGTATTTAGCGTTCTTGAGCCCTTGAACTAGCTATGGTAGCTGCGTGGTTCGAAAGAGCCGAATCCTTCTCCAGTACACCATGGGCCTCCTTTTATAGGCGAAAGGGGCTACCACAGTGGCACACAGGAGGTGGAAAGGCCTACAGTGCTATGAGCTTATCGCTTGTAGTACAGGACAAGACGCATTTAATGCGTAGCTTAGGTGTCCCCTCGCTTTATCGTTGATGGGGGAGAGGCACATCTCATCCGTCGCCGCTCCTCCTTGCTTCGACACGCGCCCTGGCCAGCGATGCATGCGGCGCCATGTAGTCAGGCAAGCAGCCGAGGTGGCACGGTGGTGGAGCCTCCATGAAGATCTACATGCCACCACGCAGGTGTGTGCTGAGTTGGCCTGGGAGCTGCATGTTGCCACGCAGGTGCCTGCCCAACTGGTTGGGCTGGCAGCTGCATGCAAACGGCGGTGGAGACTTGGTTGGTGCGGGCCTGGTTGTGGCCCCGCTGATGCCTTTTGGCAAGGGTCTCACCGGGTGGCCCGGCAAGGGTCTTGCCGTGGCGCGTTGTTGTCCCCGGCAAGGATCTTGTCAGGGGTCTTGTGGGTTTCTTTGGCAAGAATCTTGATGAGGATTGTTACCTTCCAATCCTCATCTGATCTTGAATATTCTTTGTCTTCACAAAGATCTGCATGCCACCATGGAGGTGCCTCCTGAGTCCTGGTCCAACGCAGTTGATGGTGTTGGAGACCGTGGGTTCGGGGGTGGCTCACTCCGCTGGTGTGGGCAAGCCACCCTGGAAATGGTCTTGCCGGGGAAACCTGCCTCGTCCATCTGCACTTTGTGGCCTTGGTCCTTGGTGTTGCATTGTTTGTCTTGTGCCCTTGGCTTCTCTCCAGCTCCCCTCCTTTGCCCTGCTATGTGCGGCTATGGCACGTGGCTCCGACTGCCCGTGCACAAGTAAAGGGGTCAAAAGGAGAGCCCCTACTTTGGTACACCGACAGGAGCCCCCGGGCCTGGGCCACACATGAGCGCGACACGTTTGTTGGGCCAGGCCCAGAACGGTGCGCGGGCAGGCGGGGCGGATTTCACCACGGTAACTGTTTCATCTGCTGCGCTTCCCCATGACCCGCGTTAAATGTGCGAAGTGGGGGTCGCGTGCGTGTGTGTAACCAAAGCACGCTGGTGTCATCTTGTGGTGGACAGTAAAGAGGCGACTTGCGTGTCTCCTTGAGGCTGTAGGGCCACTTCTCATTTACCACCCTTACTCGGGAACCGTCGCTCCATGCATCCCATTGCGCCCGTCTCTTGCGCCATGTTCACTGCATGCATGATGCAGAGTGAATGACAAGCGCACGGGATACGGGAAGTCGCACACGCGCGTGGTCGATTCCCACGTGCCTTCAATTGGGCGGGGAGGGAGGTCGATGGCCCCGCCCGTTGTCACTTCAATGGGCCGGATTGGTCGAGAGGGGTGGCTGAGCCTCACCCCCGCCCCTTTATAAAGAGGGGAGCAAGAGGAATGGCGCCTCTCAATCCTTCGTCATCCGCTTCTCCCCATTCCTGCTTCCTCCTTCCTTCTGTCATGGCGAGGGGGTGTGGCGACGCTTCATCGGTGGCGGCGAGGGTCTCGGCTAGACAATGCCTTGCTCCCCCCCAAGAGCTCACAGCGGCGGAGCCGGCCGTTAGAGGGAGGGGGAGCGGCGAGGTCGAGGCCGTCGCGACGCTCGAGGGAGAAGAGGACGGTGCGGTAGTGTCGGTGTACTAAAGTAGGGGTACCTTTGTATCCCGAACTTGTGCACGGGCAGTCGCAGCGCCCCGCGGCAAGGCTTGTCGGACGTCCGCCAAGATCCTCCATAGCTCTCATTGATGCCATTCAAGAACAAAGTGTTTTAACTGAGAAGACAAGACCCCGGCAAGAGGAGCTTGCCGGGAAGGACAAGGCCCCGGCAAGAGGAGCTTGCCGGGAAGGCAAACCAAGGAACTTGCCGCGACGTGCCGCGCGTCCCGACAAGACCCGGCGAGCGACAAGCTTCCGGACGCGACAAGACAACGACCGCGGCAAGGCGCTTGCCGCGGCGAAGCCACCACTCTGTGCCTACGCTCCAGCACATCCGTCGACGTGTCGCCGCAGGACCGTTCCAGGAGCACGTGGCGGGAAGCTGTGCAGCCAAGCGGTGCGAGGTGGCGAGTCGAGATGACGAGAAGGCCATCGTGGCAAGCGGTGGCGCCTCAAACGGTCGTTTTCTGCACTGTTTGGGCGACCGGGCGGGCATTAAATGCCCTTGTCCCCTGCCGTCAGAGTTAGGTAGGATACATTGTAGCGGCAGTTGTACCAACCACTCTTTTTACATTTGTACCCTTGCCTGCGTTGCCACCTGTCGGTGACCCCTTTAGCCTATAAAAGGAGGCCCATGCGCAACGCAGAAGGGGTTCGACTCATTCGAAACTACAGCACGCTCACGCTCTCGAGCAAGAACACAATACAAACACCGAGCAGCAGTAGGAGTTTTATCTCTCCGGAGAGCTCCGAAGCTGGGTAAAATCCCTCGCGTGCCTCGCCTCGATCTGCTCTTCGTGCGCCCTCCGCTCCCTGCCGGACCGAGAAGGGGCCCTTCCCCATAGGTGTTCGTTCCCCACGACATCTTTGGCGCGCCAGGTAGGGGGCGTCGAGGTTGTGCGAACCTGATCCGGTCTTCACGCGCGCTACATCAACATCTTCATCGACATGCCACTGAAGAAGAAGGCTTCGGAGGTGGCCGCTCCGTCCACGTCGATCCCACCACCACCGGAGCAAACGGGCGGTGGGGTAGACGCCGGCGAAAGAACAGGCGCCGATGGGGGAACTCACGTTGTCACCAGATCTAAGGACAAGGCCCCGCAAGCTTCGGCGTCATTACATGCACCGCACCACTCTCAGGAGGCGCGGGATCGACAACGCCATGGTGCTCCTAGCACCGTGCTCGCGTTGGAACAAGCCCAAGCTGGTGGATCGCGGGACGCTCAAGGCCAACATGCGCGTCAACATGTTGGCACGAGCGCGGCACGGTCGTCTGGACGAGATGTTGCTCCTTCTAACACTGTTAGAAGTTTGAGCATATCCCGCTCCTCGCGTCGTTCGCCCCCGCCGCCGAAAACCCCAGAAGAAGCGTTGGCTCGAGCCCAGCTGCTCCTAGACTACCCTCCAGCGCCGGACAAGATCGACGACTGGAGGATCACCATTCAGAGCCTCATCGGCTTCGCCAATGGCGACACTCCCCGGCAACCGAGCACATCGATGTCGCGGCAAGACGCCCAGGCGCAAGCCGGTGGCGACAAGACCGGTGGAGGTGCCACCACCGTGCACTCCCTGCCCCGAAGGCCAAGATCGCCGAATCGCCGGGTCAACCACAAAACCGACTCCACGGCGTCGTCGGATCCACGAGTTCGTCGTGATCAGCGTCAAGTTCTCCAAGAACGACGACAAGAGGACGCTCGTACTCGAATCGAGCGTCGAAGAGAAGCGCGGCGTCAGTCAAAGCAGCGCGCTGGGCCCACTGTCGACATGCATGCGCCAGGGGAACCAGGCGACTTGCCGTACGCGGTAGGTTGCCCTGCGTTCACTCGTGAGCTGCGGCAAGTCCAGTGGCCCAGTACCAAGAACTTCAAGCCAGATGTACCCGAGAAGTACGATGGCAGGGTACATCTGTCGGAGTTCCTCAGCGTCTACACCATCGTGGTGTAGGCGGCCGGGGGCGCGACGAGAAGATCCTCGCCAACTACTTCCCGCTGGTGCTCAAGCCCAACGTCAGATCGTGGCTCATGCACTTGCCGGACGACTCCATCTCCTCATGGGCGGACCTGTGCCATCAGTTTGTCGGCGCCTTTATAGGCGGCCACAAGCCCCATGGCCAGGAAAGTGATCTTCATCTGCTCGCCCAGAAGGAAGGAGAACCCCTGCGCAAGTGCATACAGAGATTCAGCCAAGTGCAGCGCAACATCCCAGACGTCCACCCTGCCGCGGTCATCAGCGTGTTCCATCAGAACGTGCGAAACCGTAGGATGAGGGAGGAGATGGCGATGTGCAAGATTAGAGACGTCAGTGAGCTATATGCCCTGGCCGACAAGTGTGCACACGCTGAAGAGGGGAGGAAACTCCCCGGAGAGAATGCAGGAGCAGAAGGGTCTGACAGTGAGGATGCCGCCCCGGCAAAGAAAAACCGGCGGCGGAACAATAGAAAGAGGAAAGAAAAAGATGTGCTAGTCGTCGAGCAGTCCGGCAACGGAGGTGGCACCGAGAAGGCCAAAGCTGGTGACTCTGGCGAGGCTATGGTGGCCGCCGACAAGCAGGACGGCTCTGGCAAGCAGTACTGCAAGATCCACCGCACCAAGGGCCAAGATCTCCAGACCTGCAAGAAAGTTAACCAGCTTGTAGAACTGCAGAAAGCTAAGTACGAGCGACGCAACAAGGAGAAGGCCCAGGAAGGTGGCGGAGGATCCGGCAAGAAGCGTCCCGGCCGGGGAGGGCGCCACGGCAAGGCCAAGCAGCGGCAAGGAGACAGGCCTCCCCGCGGCCACGACAAGGACGAAGATGAAGACGAATATGAAGAGATGGATGAGGATGAGGCCGACGAGCAGGAGTTTCAGAAGGCAACAGAAGTTTTGTGCATCGACGGCGGTGCTTCTCTGCATACTTCGCACCGCCAGCTCAAACAGTGGGTGCGTGAAGTTAATGCAGCAGAACCATCAGTTGAGTCGCGCAAGCCTCTGAAGTGGTCCAGCACGCCCATCATCTTTGATGTTGAGGATCACCCTGATCGCATAACTGCGGTCGGGTGCTTGCCGATGTTGGTTTCGCCAACTATCCGCAACCACAAGGTCACAAAGATGCTGGTTGACGGTGGGGCCGGCCTGAATCTGATCTCCTCAGTGATACTCAAGAAGCTCTAGATCCCCGACAGCGAGCTCGAAGAGACCGGCACTTTCCAAGGAATCAACCGGGGAAGGAGCAAGCCGAAGGGGAAGATTACACTGCTAGTGACATTTGGCAGCGAGCTGAATTTCAGGACAGAGAGAGTCACCTTTGACGTTGCTAATTTCCCATTGCCCTACAATGGGATACTCGGCCGTCCAGCGCTCGCCAAGTTCATGGCAGCCTCTCACTACGCCTACAACGTGCTCAAGATGCCCGGTCCGATAAGTGTCATTTCTGTCCCCGGCGACAAGAAAGATGCCCTTATCTGTACCGACAAGATCTACCAGGAAGCAGCAGCCGCAGCAGAACGCAAACCACTTGCCGCTGAAGCTCCCGGAGGGAAGAAGAAGACCAAGTTCGGCAAGAGTAGCTCTAATGCCCACTCCAGCAAGCGCACCTCTTCGGAGTGCTGCGCTACCGTCGAGGACGCACCATCGAGCTCCACCGGCAAGTGCAAGAAGGCAAAGACAACTTCACCAGAGACTAAGAAAGTGGCCGCCAAGGAGGACGGCACTGGTGGTACCTTCACCATCAGTGCCACGCTTGACCCTAAATAGGAAAGCGCGCTCGTTGCTTTCCAGCGGGCGAATGTCGATGTGTTTGCATGGCAATCATCCGACATCCCCAGTGTTCCCAGGAAAGTAATTGAGCACCACCTTGCCGTCTGCCCTCACGCGCGGCCCATCAAGCAGAGAGTCAGGAAACAAGCACTGGAGCGTCAAGAATTCTTTGCAGAAGAGATCAAGAAGTTGGAAGCAGCCGGCCTTGTCAGAGGAGTGCTCCATCCTACGTGGTTGGCCAATCCTGTAGTCGTGCGCAAGGCGAACGGGAAATGGAGGCTTTGTATTGACTTTACTGATGTTAATAGAGCTTGTCCCAAGGATCCATTTCCCTTGCCGCGCATTGACCAGATTGTCGACTCCACGGCAGGATGTGATTTGCTTTCATTTCTTGAAGCATACTCAGGATATCATCAGATCTTCATGGCAGAAGAGGAAGAAGAGAAAACCGCATTCATTACTCCATGTGGCATGTACTGCTTTGTACGGATGCCTTTCGAACTAAAGAATGCTGGTTCGACATTCGCAAGAGTAGTCGGTCATGCTTTTGAGCAACAGTTGCACAGAAATGTAGAAGCTTACATGGATGACATAGTGGTCAAGAGCAAGGACAAAGCAACTTTGATCCAGGACTTGGACGAAACCTTTGCAAATCTGCGCAAGATCAATCTCAAGTTGAACCCCGAGAAGTGTGTGTTTGGAGTCCCCTCCGGCAAGCTTCTCGGGTTCTTTGTATCTCAGCGGGGGATTGAAGCCAATCCCGACAAGATCAAGGCCATTGAGCAGATCGAAGCACCGAAGCGCGTCAAGGATGTGCGAAGGCTTGCCGGCTGCATTGCCGCTCTCAGCAGGTTCATCTCTAAGTCTGTTGAGCGCGCCCTGCCATTTTTCAAAATTTTGAAAAAGGCGGGTCCAATGAAATGGACTCCGGAAGCGGAGGCTGCGCTGCAGGACTTGAAGAGATACCTGTCCTCCACTCCAATACTTGTCGCACCTAAGCCACAAGAGAAGTTGCTGCTATATCTAGCGGCAACCAATCAAGTGGTTAGTGCTGCGTTACTAGCGGAAAGAGAGGCGGACGATGAGCCAGCGGCTGCGGCAAGTGAATCCAGCGACAAGCAGGGGGCTTCCCCGACAAGCTCTGGTCCCGACAAGGATAGATCTGTGCAGCCGGAGGAAGAGAAACAAAAGAAGATGGTGCAGCGCCCAGTTTATTTTGTCAGTTCCCTTCTACAGGGGCTAGGTCAAGGTACTCTGGTGTGCAGAAGTTGCTTTTCGGCCTTCTCATGGCCTCAAGGAAGCTGCGCCATTACTTTCAAGCACATGAGATCACAGTTGTCACTCGCTTTCCGTTGAAGAGGATATTGCAGAATCCGGAAGCAACAGGCAGGATCGTCGAGTGGGCACTGGAATTGTCAAGCTTTGGCCTCAAGTTTGAGAGTACTTCAACTGTTCAGAGCCGAGCATTGGCAGAATTTATAGCAGAATGGACGCCAACACCTGATGAAGAAATTTCGGAGACGAGCATCCCCGTCAAGGAGACAAGCAAAGAATGGATCATGTACTTTGATGGTGCCTTCTCGCTGCAAGGCGCTGGTGCCGGCGTATTGCTTGTCGCACCCACTGGAGAGCACCTCAAGTACGTGGTCCAGATGCACTTTCCCAAGGAGCAAGCAACAAACAATACTGCAGAGTATGAAGGCTTGCTTGCCGGACTCAGAATCGCTGTAGACCTTGGGATCAAGAAGCTCATTGCCAGGGGTGACTCGCAACTTGTCGTCCGCCAAGTAAACAAAGATTATAAGAGTCCGTTGATGGAAGCTTACATTGACGAAGTGAGAAAGTTGGAAGAGCATTTTGACGGCCTGCAGATGGAACACGTTCCGAGAGCTCAGAACGACATTGCAGACGACCTGTCAAAGTGCGCCGCACTCAAGTTACCTGTGGAACTAGGAATTTGTGCTCAAGCTAACTCAACCATCTGTAACACCATCAACTGGACAGAGAAAGAAGAGGAAGTTGGTTTCTGGTGACTACTTTCCGGCAGAGCTCCCCGAAGCCGCCACCAAGAAGGTCCCCAAAATCAACACAGAAAGTGCTGAGGGGCAGTCTGCTCCGACAAGCCCCAGGGTTTGTTTCGTTGAAGCAGACGCCCCCGACAAGTTGTGCTCCGGCACACTTGCCGGGGAGCATCACGCTCCGGCTGAACCTCAGGTTCTTGCCGTGGAAGCAGATGTTCCCGCAGCAGCATTTGCGCCTTTAGTCCTAGTCGTCGAGCCACAAGCTCCAGCATGGGCGCAGCAGATCGTCCGTCTCCTTCAGACAGGAGAACTTCCCGAAGAGCAAGAAGAAGCGGAGAGAGTAGCCCGGCAATCAATTATGTACCAGTTTGTCGATGACATACTGTACAGAAGAAGATTCAACGGAGTGAAATTGAAGTGCATTTCCCGGGAAGAAGGACAGGAGCTGTTGGCGGAGATACATGGAGGCATATGTGGTCACCACATTGGCGCGAGAGCACTTGCCGGCAAAGCCTTCCGGCAAGGTTTCTTTTGGCCGACAGTCCTCCAGGATGCAACTGCACAAGTAACGAAGTGTGAAGCGTGCCAGTTTCACTCCAAGCAGATACATCAACCAGCTCAAGCTCTCCAGACGATCCCTTTATCCTGGCCATTTTCGGTTTGGGGGCTCGACATCCTCGGCCCCTTTCCCCGAGCTGTCGAGGGATTTGAGTACTTGTACATTGCAATCGACAAGTTCACAAAGTGGTCGGAAGTGGAAGCAGTGAGGAAGGTGACAGCACAGTCAGCAGTCAAGTTCTTCAAGTCGATTGTTTGTCGTTTCGAAGTCCCTAATAGGATCATCACCGACAATGGCACACAATTCACGAGCCGCACCTTCATGCAGTACGTCCAAGATCTTGGCGCCAAGATCTGCTTCGCTTCTGTTGCTCACCCGAGAAGCAATGGTCAAGCGGAGAGGGCAAACGCTGAAGTGCTGCGCGGACTCAAGACCAGAACTTTCGACAGGCTGCACAAGTGCGGAAGAAATTGGATCGAGGAGCTGCCAGTGGTTCTTTGGTCGATCAGGACGACGCCAAATCGAGCCACTGGCCAGACACCTTTTGCTCTAGTCTACGGAGCAGAGGCAGTTCTCCCCACGGAACTCGTATACGGATCGCCTCGAGTGCTCGCTTATGATGAGCTTGAGCAAGAGCAGCTGCGGCAAGATGACGCGCTGCTCCTTGAGGAAGATCGTCTTTAGGCTACTGTACGAGCTGCTCGCTACCAGCAAGCTTTGCGTCGCTACCACAGCCGCAAAGTCAATGCCAGAAGTTTCGAGGAAGGCGACCTTGTTCTTCGGCGCGTTCAATCCGCCAAGAATTCCAACAAGTTGACGCCGAAGTGGGAAGGCCCTTATCGGGTGAAATGAGTCACTAGGCCTGGCACTGTCCGCCTTGAGACCGAAGATGGCTTTCCGGTGAGCAACTCCTAGAACATAGAGCATCTTCGTAAGTTTGACCCCTAAGGCGCGGTTGCCGGAACCTGCTGTCCCGGCAACCACCTTTTGTACAAGCCCTGCCGCTGTTGCATGTAACACTTTGTACAAAGCCGGGCACAGACCCCGCGCATAAATAAAGATCATATGCTCTGCAAATGTTGTCAAATTTCATGCTTTCTTTCTTTTGCATGTATTGTCTGACACTTTGTGCAGCTCTTGCCCCCGGTAAGCAATAACGAGCCTTAAGGCTCCATATCTTTAATTTCTTGTCTTTGTTTTTCTTAAAAAGAAGGTTCCTTCGCCCACAAGTTCACCGGGGGGGAAGGAGAAGATAATGGTGTGGACCAGGCGTCGTTCAAAGAAGTATAGCCTTGCCAGAACGCAGACGACGGAAAAGCTAAGTTGCCAAAGTTTGAGCACAATCAGTTTTAAATTTTTTAAGTTATTTTCCTTGAACGACCGTGCTTTGTATGGAAAACCTGTGCGCGGAGGAACCAACTCGTAGCTAGTTGCGCCCTTGCCTTGTTTCGAGTCCGCTCAACAACGTGAGTGTGTTGCGACTAGTTCCGACAAGGTTTCTTGCCGGAGGCAACACCGCCAGCAGGCTGCTGATGTTCCACACTCAGCGCTCGCGGCAAGGGTGCCTGCGCCGGCAAGTTCCCTAAAAGCGTAGGCTAGAAACATGCAAAGGAGGGAATCAAGTAAAGGAAATAACATAGCAAATACTACACAGAATAAAGTTATATTACAATAATAACTTGCCGCGCTCTAATGGGTTGTTCCCGTGACATGTCTAGCAGCGGCAAGAAAAAGGAGAGAACACGCGGCCTAATCTACGCGGTCGCCGTCAACCCTCTTGACTTCGTTCACCTTGTCCACAATGGGTGCGACAAGGGCTTTGAGCTCTGCAAGATCAGCACCCGCCGGCAGCTTCTTGAGAACGTTGGTGAGGTTGAGGTTCGGATTGCGGAAGAGCACCTTCACCAACACCTTCTCCAAGACTCTGGCGCAGATTGCGCGTGACTCGTCAGCCAGCTGCTTTGGGATCCTTTCCCGGAGCTGCTGGAGAGCCGTCACCACGCCCTTGAAGAACAGAGTAAGCTTGGCGCTGGGCTGGAGGTTCTCGTCGGAGGAGTACCCGAAGCCCGCCAAGTCCAGTTGCACCAGCTCCTCGTCGATGGTTGCAGCAATGTTGACGAGGCCCTCCGTCCAGAGCTCCACCGTAGCCCTGAAGGTGTTTTGAGTCTCGGCGGCCCTCGTCAGCAGCTCCTCATTGTCCTTGATCTCTTTCTTCAAGTCATCCTCTCGCTTCTTGGCGCCGTCCAGCGTCTTAGTCAGCATGACTAGCTTCAGCTCCAGATCGGCGTTTGAGTCCTTGGCGGCGTTCAGTTCCTTGACCTTATCGGCGAGTTGAACTTGCAGATCGCCATGAGCGAGGGCATCCTTTTCGCGTTCGCGCTGGAGCGCGGCAAGCTCCTCATCCTTCCCTTTCAAATCAGCCTCCAGCTGCGTCACCTTCATCTCCAATTCCTTCTTGGCGGCCTCGGCGGCTGCGGCAGTATCCTTCTCCTCCTTGAGCGCCCCGCCAAGTGATTGCTCGCGTGCGTCGAGCTCCTCCTCGTAACTATCCAGATTGACTTTCCGCTGTGTCAGTTCACCTTCCCGGGTAGACATCTCTTCAGCGGCAAGCCTCTGTTGCTCCTCAGCTTCTGCCTTCTTGAGGAGGAAGGCCTTCTGCGCCTCGACAAGCTGTACCCTCTCCTCCGCAATGGACCGGAGGGCCTCTTGGTTGCGGCTCTGGAGCTCCTCCGCATGCTTCTCTATGTCAACTCCCGCCTGCGCGACAAGCACTTCCCGGGACTCCAGTTTCGCTTGTCGGGCGCGGTAGAGCGACACCAACTTCCAGAGCAGCTGCTCCTCTTCGGACTCGCCGCTGCTGCTGCTTGGCGCGTCAACCACTGTCAACCCAGCAGAGGCGAGTACTTCTCCGTCAAATTCCTCTCCTTCGACCGGCGCCCTAGAGCTCGACGCCCAGGGAAGCCTGATGAAGACACCCTCGTCGGCCTTCAAGTAGGCGCCGGGCTGAGGCTCTTCGGAGCCCGGTTGGCATCAGCGGCGGAGGGGTCGGCGGTCGGTGTAGCGCCTTGCGCTCCTGCGCCCTCCGGGTCATCAGTGCGATCGCCGGACCCCTCGCCAGCTCCTGCACCAGCAGCCTTGGCGGCCTCTTCGCCGGCGGGATCGTCAGCGCCGGCCTCTTCCTTGGTGGCGGCGGCATCATCAGTGTTGCCGCGTGTATCCTCCTCGCCGGTGGCCCCAGTCTCCATCGGATCTGTGGAAGGGGGATCCGAAGACAGGGAGAGGAAGAAAAAGTCAAGCAAATATCCAAAAAGAAGATCAGAAGAAGAAAAGCCCAAGGGAAAATTTCCGACAAGGAGGGTTACCTATGCTGGGCTCTGTGATCATGGGCTCCACCACCGAAGGATCGCTGGTCCCGACCCTCGCCGGGGAACTGCCCCTTGCCGGGGACCGCCCCCTTGCCGGAGAGCGCTCCCTTGCCGGAGAACCGCCCCTTGGCGGTGTGCTTGAAGCAGATTGCACCTCCAGAGCGGCTTCTGGTTGGTCCTGATGGGCCTGTTCTGCTCCTACACAAGCAAGACAACAATCAAGATATCAGCAAAGAAAGAGCACCCATGCGCGCCCCACAACGGGAAGTGAACAAATACTTACGCTGGGGGCTGCGCTGGGGGCTGCTTCGAGGAGATGTTTCCGGGTCCGTCAAGGTGGTCTCGGACGCGTCCTCTACCATCACAGCAGGATTGTCCTCGACGATAACCACGGGGACCTTGGCCCTCTTCGCCGCTCTCTCAGCCAGTGTCCTGAAATGGAACGAGGTTCATAGGGAAGCAGATCAGATACAAGGAAAGAAACAACAAAGATCGAAGAAATACAAATACAACAAGGAGAATGTCTTACTCCTCCTCCTCTTCTTCCTCCTCGTCGGAGCTCAGTCCGGAGAGGTCGAAGTCCGGTACTCTTTCAGCGTGACGAGGCAGAGGAGTGGGCTCCCTTGGACGCTTGGCGGGAGCTGCGGCAGGATCAGGTGTGGTGGCTCGGGAAGACCCCGCCCCAGTTGCCGGCACGGCCTGAGATGCTCCCGCGGCAACGGGCTTGCCGCGGTGGAGCGTGTCCCACGGCGCTGCGGCTGTTGGCCTACCTGCCGCCCTGCTGTATCTCCAGTCCTACGGAGGCGCCTTCTTTGTTGGGCTGGGGGCTGCGCTGGGGGCTCCGCCCGCGGCAAGCAGCTCGAAGACGGCTGGCCGCTTGCGCCCTCGGCAGGCTCGCTCGCTTCAGCTTCGGGCTCTCCTTCGCCAGCGACCTCCCCGACAAGGTCCTCTCGGCCGGCGAGGCTTGCCGCCTCGGCCGCCTCTGCCTCCTCCAACGTGAAACCGAACTCGCCCGCGGCGGCGGCCGCCGCCGCCTCTTCAGCCCAGGTGGCAATGTACCGCATCTCGTCATTGGTGGTGTCGCGGGTGAGGAGCCTCTGCTCGTCGGCACGGACTGCTACCTCCACCAAGCCGTCGAAGAATTGCCACACGATGTCGTCGGAGGGCTCCCGCCAAGTTGGGATAATCCCGTGCGAGTCGCACTCCGGCATCATTGCGCGGATGCGATCAAGCTGGGAGTTGTTACACAGCGGGATGACGCCCTGCGGCAGCCTGAACCACTCCAGATGGTTGGCGTCGTGCTTGAACAGTTCCTTGAGCATCCCGTCCAACTCCAAGACAGTGAAATTGAAATTGAGGCCTGGGCGCAGCCTCATAATATCCGCCGGGCCGCCAAACAGCCAGGCAGGCCTCCCCCTCTCCTGCAGGGGGGCGATGCGGCGGCGAAGAAAGTCCGCGCCAACGGCCCCTACAGTGAGCCCGGCAAGCCTGAGCCGCAGGATCCGGGTGGTGGCGATCTTCAGCTTGGCATCGTCCGCCCCCAGAGCACTCCAGTCGCCGCCGCGCACTACTCGGGTTTGGCGCAAATTGGTGAATGGCTACGGATCTGCGTCGACAATCCAACACCATTCAGCCCTCCACTCATCCCATTTGCTACGGAGCTCCCCCTCCAGATAGACCTCCTTCTTGCCGACCCTCGAGATCCAGGCAATCCCCCCAGACAAGGGCTCTCCTTTCTCGACCCGGGGGATGAAATAGTGGCGGAAAAGGGCAACGTTGGGGTGGATTCCGACGAAGTTCTCGCAAAGATGCGCGAAAACCGCCATTGTCAGAACGGCGTTGGGGGTGAAGTCAAGGAGATGGAGTCCGTATGTGTTCATAATGTCGCAGAAGAAATCGGAAAAGGGCGGGCAGAGCCCGCAGTAGAAGAACAATGGGAAGAAGTAGTACCCTTTTGGGCACCGCTTGGAAGTAGAAGCTTCGGCGGAGAGTACCGACGTGCGCGGATGTGCCCGCGTCTCTGTCGACCAGAAGAGATAGAACTCCTCCTGCAGCGCCTTTGGGGTGAGCTCGGGGGGGGAAAGTGCTCGCTCCTTGCGCAGCGCCTCGAGCCGCAGCGCCTTGGGCGACTTCGCACTCTTTCCGGTCTTCGGAGCCATGGCGGAAGCGGTGGAGGAGAGCGGCGGCAACGGGCGGCGGCGACGGGCGGCCGAGCGCTGCTTTCTTTCGGCTTGGGAAGCGGAGGGGAGCGGCGGAGCTTTCTGAGGAAGAAACCGCAAGTGGCGAAGGTGGGGGAACAGCCCCTGTTTCCCCTTCTTATAAAGAGGAGAGGCGAATGTTACGCCTTTTTCGATTAAAGAATCACCCACGATCTCTCCCACGACGCCTCATTCGACGCGTGCCATTACGGGAGGGCGCGGTGGATGCGGAGTTAGATTTGGTGTGGACCCAGGCCGCATGTGCCCGTGCCCTGTTTTGGGCCTGGCCCAACAGTGCTCGGCACCATGTGTGGCCCAGGCCCGGGGGCTCCTTTCGATGTACTAAAGTAGGGGTACCTTAGTATCCCGAACTTGTGCACGGGCAGTCGCAGCGCCCCGCGGCAAGGCTTGCCGGACGTCCGCCAAGATCCTCCATAGCTCTCATTGATGCCATTCAAGAACAAAGTGTTTTAACTGAGAAGACAAGACCCCGGCAAGAGGAGCTTGCCGGGAAGGACAAGGCCCTGGCAAGAGGAGCTTGCCGGGAAGGCAAACCAAGGAACTTGCCGCGCCGCGCGTCCCGACAAGACCCGGCGAGCGACAAGCTTCCGGACGCGACAAGACAACGACCGCGGCAAGGCGCTTGCCGCGGAGAAGCCACCACTCTGTGCCTATGCTCCAGCACATCCGTCGACGTGTCGCCGCAGGACCGTTCCAGGAGCATGTGGCGGGAAGCTGTGCAGCCAAGCGGTGCGAGGTGGCGAGTGGAGATGACGAGAAGGCCATCGTGGCAATCGGTGGCGCCCCAAACGGTCATTTTCTGCACTGTTTGGGCGACCGGACGGGCATTAAATGCCCTTGTCCCCTGCCGTCAGAGTTAGGTAGGATACGCTGTAGCAGCAGTTGTACCAACCACTCTTTTTACATTTGTACCCTTGCCTGCGTTGCCACCTGTCGGTGACCCCTTTAGCCTATAAAAGGAGGCCCATGCGCAACGCAGAAGGGGTTCGACTCATTTGAAACTACAGCACGCTCACGCCCTCGAGCAAGAACACAATACAAACACCGAGCAGCAGTAGGAGTTTTATCTCTCCGAAGAGCTCCGAAGCTGGGTAAAATCCCTCGCTTGCCTCGCCTCAATCTGCTCTTCGTGCGCCCTCCGCTCCCTGCCGGACCGAGAAGGGGCCCTGCCCCATAGGTGTTCGTTCCCCACGACAGGTAGATCGGCCTCTCCTCCGCCAGCGGCCCCTCCCCCGGTGGAGGGCCACGTGGGGGACAACCCTTACGAGTTCTTCATCAGGCTGTGCCAGCCGCCGCGCCGCCGTCTTCACCTCCCGACTCCATTTGCATGGGAGATGGAGCTGGATCCGCCGCAGGCATTGCTGCTCCATATGAGGGATTGTGGGAACAGCGGCACATGGGCCGATGTCGAGTTCCCCGCCCCGCACGTCATGTATCTTCTTCGAGGGTGGAAGACTTTTGCCCGTGTCCATAGCCTGACGGAGGGGCTCACTCTCCATTTCAAACTAATGGAGAGCGGCCTCCTCTCCGTCAAGGTCTTTGGGCACTTCGGGACTCGCGTATGGTGCTGCCTAGAGAGCTCCTCTAACGATGAAGATTCCTCCAGGAGCGAGAGTGGCGAGGAGGACAGCGGCAGCGATGACGAGGGTAGCGGGCGGCAGGATGACAGGTCCTACTAAGCATCGGGCGCCGCTCCGGGCGACACCGGTGACCCCATCATTCGTGTTGCCGGCTCCTTGAACTTCTCGGGGTCGTCTCCTTGGGCGGCTGGCGCTGAGAGGCTGCAGAAGAGGAAGAGGGCGGGCGGCAAGGCCGTCAAGTCGGAGTACGCAGGCACCAACGCCTTCGTCGCGTGTTGGCATCCTGCTGCCTCATCTTTGAGCTCTTCCGCCGGCGCCGTCATCACCAGCCAGCCTTTGGACGGCCACCGAGATGTTCTCTTGGTGCTTTTTGCCGCTCGTAGCTCGCCTAGGCGCCCCTTTTGCCCCCTTTTGCTTCCTTGACCTGCCTCCTGAGGAGAGGGACAAGAAAGGGATTACGGGCACCTTATCTCTTTTCAGTTTGTAAGCCTTCGGGCCTTTGTTAAATTTAGAACTTGTAATCCCTTGCTCATGTTTTTCATTCCATATGAACTGTACCTGTATGGGATGTTTTTAATGAAAAAGGGATGTTTGCCGGGTTTTTCGTTCGTGGGTGAACCCCGCAACAAGGAGCGAATCCTTGTTATTATTTAAGATAAACGTTTTTCACCCGGCAACAGGCCTTGCCGTCCCCCACTTTGCTCGATCTTTCTCACGCCCTTGGCGGAGGTAGGGATGAAGTGGGCTTAGGCTGCTCGTTCCATTTCCTTGCTGCCGCGACTACAACCAAATTCGGACCCAGGAGATAATCCTTGGGTACGGAAAAGGGGAGCACGGTAGCCTAGAAATAAAATGAGGTTTCACACATCCCAGTCCATAATGAAATGCATGATAGAGGATAAAAGACTTATCTGGATCTGCAGCCCCCGACAACCTTGTCTTGCCATGGGTGGATCCTTGTACTCGTAGCCCCCGGCAACTTTGGTTTGCCGGGGTCAGGACGCCGGTCCATTCCCTTTCTTCCAAACAGCTCGGCAGAAGTGCTTATGTGCCCTACGAACCAAAGAGGACAGAAAAGAACAGAGAGACACGCACTCAACCTCTAAGCTAGGGGTTAGCCGCCGCTAAGCACTATCAACCCTAACCGAGGAGGAGACTCTACCTAGCATGCATGCTATAACTTAGGGCGCTAGCGCTTCGTTTATTTATGCTCAGAGTCTGCGCCTGGCTTTGTAAAAGGGTTACATGCCTTATCGGCAAGGCTTGTACAAAAGGTGGCTTGCCGGGAGGCCCGGCAGCCGCACCTTATGGGTAAAACTTGCAAAGATGCTCGATGTTCCTGGAGTTGCTCACTGGAATGGCATCTTCGGTCTCCAGGCGAACTGCGCCTGGCTTGGTGACTCGTGTTACCCGATAAGGGCCTTCCCACTTCGGCGTCAACTTGTTGGAATTCTTGGCCGACTGAACGTGCCGAAGAACAAGGTCGCCTTCCTCAAAGCTCCGGGCATGAACCTTGCGGCTATGGTAGCGGTGCAAGGCTTGCTAGTAGTGTGTTGCTCTCACAGCCGCCCGAAGACGATCTTCCTCAAGGAGCGTTGCGTCATCTTGCCGCAATCGCTCTTGCTCAATCTCATCATAAGCGAGCACTCGAGGTGACCCGTATATGAGTTCCGTGGGGAGAACTGCTTCTGCCCCATAGACCAGGACAAAGGGTGTCTAGTCGGTGGCTCGATTTGGCGTCATTCTAATCGACCAAAGAACCGCCGACAACTTGTCAATCCAGCGCCTTCCACTCTTGCGCAGCCTATCAAAAGTCTTCTCTCTTAAGCTTCATAGAACTTCAGGATTTGCTCTCTCCGCTTGGCCGTTGCTCCGTGGGTTTGCCATGGAAGCAAAACAGACCTTGCTGCTAAGATCCTCAATGTATTGCATGAAGGCATGTCTTGTGAACTGTGTGTCATTGTCGGTGATGATCCTGTTGGGTACCCCAAAACGGCAAACTAGTCCCTTGAAGAACTTGATGGCTGACTGCGCTGTCACCTTCCTCACTGCTTCCACCTCTGGCCACTTTGTGAACTTGTCAATTGCAACGTACAATTACTCAAAGCCCCCGACGGCATGAGGGAAAGGGCCTAATATGTTGAGCCCCCAGACCGAGAAGGGCCAGGAGAGAGGGATGGTTTGAAGGGCTTGAGCTGGTTGATGAAGCTTCTTTGAATGGAACTGGCACGCTTCACACTTGGTTACTAGTGTCGTCACATCCTGGAGGGCGGTGGGCTAGAAGAAACCTTGCTGGAAAGCCTTGCCGACAAGGGCCCTCGACCCTATGTGGGAGCCACATATGCCTCAATGTATCTCTGCCAACAGCTCTAGTCCTTCCTCCCGGGAGATGCACTTCAATTTCACCCCATTTGGTCTTTTTCTATACAAGACGTTGTGAACGAATTGGTACAGAGCAGACCGGCGGGCTACTCTCTCTGCTTATTCCTGCTCCTTAGGAAGTTCTCCTTTTTCGAGGAATCGGACGGTGTGATGTGCCCATGCCGGAGCCCGTGGCTCGACGACAAGGACCAAAGGCATCTCTTCTGCCACGGGAGCGGCCGTCTCCGCGGCTATGGCCTGAGGCCCTACCGGAGTTGGTTGCCCCGCGGCAGGATCGGCATCCACGGCAACATCTTTGCCAGCGGCTCCGGGGAGCTCGGTGGGGAATTACTTGCCGGGGCCTACCTTCCTCCGCTTGTTCTGCCCGGCTGATGGTTCGATGGATGGTTGAGTTAACTGAAGCACAAAAGTACCTGGTTCCATAGGTTGGTTGAGGGCATCGCGCTTTGACAGGTGGTCGGCGACGTCATTTTCCGTCCGAGGGACATGCTCTGCTTGTACACCATCAAAGCGCTCCTCTAGTTTCCTTACCTCATCCACTTAAGCTTCCATCAGTGAGCTCTGATAATCTTTGTTTATCTGCCTGACGACAAGCTGCGAATCACCCCTGACGATGAGCTTTTTGACTCCGAGGTCCGCCGCGATCCTAAGACCGGCAAGCAATCCCTCGTACTCGGCGGTGTTCTTAGTTGACATCTCCCAGGGAAAGTGCATTTGGATGAAATACTTGAGGTGCTCTCCGGTTGGTGCGACAAGCAGCACACCAGCGCCGGCGCCTTGTAGCAAAAAAGCCCCATCAAAGTACATGATCCAGTTGCGGCTTGTTTCCTTGCCGGGGAGAGCGGTCTCATGTACCTCTTCCTCGGGCGTCGAGGTCCATTCTGCAATGAACTCCGCCAAAACTTTGCTCTGAATCGTCGAGGTGCTTTCGAACTTTAAACCGAAACTCGACAGCTCCAGGGCCCATTCCACGATCCTCCCTGTCGCATCTGGGTTATGCAGTATCCATTGCAATGGGAGGCGGGTGACCACAGTGATCTCGTGCGCTTGGAAGTAATGACGCAGCTTCCTCGAGGCCATCGGTGGGTTCGCGGGTCAGACGACGCTATGAAGATATCATCACGAGCGTCGTCCCGACGGACCGACACCCTCAGTGGCCGATATGGAGGAGGGGAGTGCACCGTGGCCGCATCGCCTCCGGCGCGACCTCCGCTGGCATGCGGTGGCTCGACGCAGTGTCGGCCTACGGGTCCCGCCGGCCGCAACTCATTGTTGTTAGTGATGCCGGGCTCCGGACGGTGGCCCTCCATTCATCAAGCTTCTCCGCAGCGGGAGGAAAGTCGAGGAGCAGCTGCGCGCGTGCTAGGGCTTCTGCTAGCGTGGGCGACGGCGAAAGATGTGTGGACCGCGATGCGCCTCGACTTCTAACCACGTCATAAGGAGCCCCATCATGGACCCGCAGTCGTTCGCCACCTCCGCCAGCACCTTGGCGGGCATGCTGCCCTCCTCATCCTGTGAAGGGCGCATGGGACTCTTCCTAGGGCGGTGCTCAGGGTCACCAGCAGGGCGGCGCTGCTCATCGCGCACGACCTGAGAAGAGCGCACCATGGGAGACGGTGTTGGTGTCTTGGAGGTCGCCGCGCCGCCATCTGGCGGCATGATGGCACCCCTGGAGGGCCCCGCGCCACCTGCGGGGGGCCCGACTCCATCTCTGGAGCCCGCGACGCATGGCCAGTCGCCTGGCGTACAAACGACGCCGCTCACCAGGCCTAGACCACCAGGGTGATGTGGATGTTCGCGTGCTGCGCCACGGGTTCTCTCCGCGACTGGCAAGCTACTGGTCCACACCAGTACTGGTAGTCCGGTCCCGGACGAACCGATCGCCGTGGTCTTCTTCTTCTTAGGAGCCATGGCAATGAAGAACTGCTAGGCCAACTACTAGACCAGATTCTCACAATTGTGCCCACTACCTGGAGCACCAAGGATGTCGGTGGGAAACGACACCTACGGGATCACAAGTATCCCTACAACGGTTGCGGGGCGCGGGGTTGTGAGAAGAGCAGGATTAGTAACCAGCACAAGGATCGTTTACCCAGGTTCGGGCCGCGAGGATGCGTAAAACCCTAGTCCTGCTTTGATGGATGTATTGAGCGTTCTTGAGCCCTTGAACTAGCTATGGTAGCTACGTGGTTCGAAAGAGCCGAATCCTTCTCTAGTATGCCATGGGCCTCCTTTTATAGGCGAAAGGGGCTACCACAGTGGCACAAAGGAGGTGGAAAGGCCTACAGTGCTACGAGCTTATCGCTCGTATTACAGGACAAGATGCATTTAATGTGTAGCTTAGGTGTCCCCTCACTTTATTAGGGACGGGGGCGAGGCCCGTCCCGTCCGTTGCCGCTCCTCCTTGCTTCGACACGCGCCCTGGCCAGCGATGCATGCGGCGCCATGTAGGCAGGCAAGCAGCTGAGGTGGCGCGGTGGTGGAGCCTCCACGAAGATCTGCATGCCGCCACGCAGGTGTGTGCTGAGTTGGCCTGGGAGCTGCATGTTGCCACGCAGGTGCCTGCCCAACTGGTTGGGCCGGTAGCCGCATGTGAACGGCGGTGGAGACTTGGTTGGTGCGGGCCTGGCTGTGGCCCCGCTGACGCCTTTTGGCAAGGGTCTTGCCGGGTGGCCCGGCAAGGGTCTTGCCATGGCGCGCTGTTGTCCCCGGCAAGGATCTTGCCGGGGGTCCAGTGGGTTTCTTTGGCAAGAATCTTGATGAGGATTGTTGCCTTCCAATCCTCATCTGACCTTGAATATACTTTGTCTTCACAAAGATCTGCATGCCACCATGGAGGTGCCTCCTGAGCCCTGGTCCAATGTAGTTGATGGTGTTGGAGACCGTGGGTTCGGGGGTGGCTCACTCCGCTGGTGTGGGCGAGCCGCCCCGGCAAGGGCCTTGCCGGGGCTGCTGAGGCTGCCCTGGCAAGGGTCTTGCCGGGGAAACCTGCCTCGTCCATCTGCACTTTGTGGCCTTGGTCCATGATGTTGCCTTGTTTGTCTTGTGCCCTTGGCTTCTCTCCAGCTCCCCTCCTTTGCCCTGCTATGTGCGGCCATGGCGCGTGGCTCCGACTGCCCATGCACAAGTAAAGGTGTCAAAAGGAGATCCCCTACTTTTGTACACCGACATGCGGTGGCTTCGTCGGCTCCGGGTGGTTCCCTTCCTGGGCCTCGCCCTCGTCCACCACATTTGTGCTCTCGACGCGGCGAGGTCAGCATGGTCAACAAACAACAGCCATCGAAAGAGGCTGACAGTAGGGGCCCACACAAGGAAATGCCTCCTTATTATGCGCAAAATAATGATCCCTCCACCTGACAGCTGGGACCCACCGGAAGGGCCTCTGTATTTCTTAAACAAAACGTTCCCCCGCTGTCAGTCGGACCCACCAGCTATATCTTCGGATGCAAGGAAGTGCCTCCTTATTAGGCATAAAAAAATGAATACTCCCCCTGCTAGCTGGGACCCACCTTCATGGGAGGCTGACTTGTGGGCCTACTAAGTTGACGGGGACAGAGGGCTTTGTCAACTTAGTCAATATGAATGATTCTAGCTCCAGTGACCGTACGATGTCCATCCAATGGCCGTAGTGCTTCTTCAACCTCTGGTCTTCTTGCTCCAGCTGCCCAAAGCAGCGCCGGTCATGCCGCATGCTCCTGCCTCCCATGGCCGGCTGTGCTGCCGCGGAGGCCTCACCTCCCCCTACTATTCCCACTGCTAGCCAGGCCCTGCGGCGACGGTAGCCGAACTAGTGAACCCTCGTACTCCTCTCCGCGCGGGCTTCCAGTGCCGCGTCTTCCTCGGCTCCGCGTCGTCCCCTTCCTTGGCCTTGCCGTCGTCCACTCCCCTGGTGCTCTCGGCACGGCGTGGTCAGCGTGGTCAAGGAACGACTTCCATTGGAAGAGTACTGTACGTGGAGAGGCTGACAGCTGGGTCCATGGCGGCCGCAAGGAAGTGCCTCCTTATTACGCGCAAAATAATTATTCCTCCACCTAACAGCAGGGACCCACCGGACGAGCCACTGTATTTTGCAAAAAATGTTTCCCCCTGATTGCTGGGACCCACCAGCTACATCTTTGCCCGCAAGGAAGTGCGTCCATATTACGAGCAAAAAAATGATTCGCCCCCCTGACTACTGGGACCCACCAACTACATCTTCGCATACAAGGAAGTGCCTAACAGTCGGGACCCACCTGGTCGAAGCGTACGTAGCGTTGTCATTCTGGTTGCGAACGTGTATGTACATACTGGTCAACGTAGACGCACACGTGTCGTAGTATAGGCACGCGCGTAGCATGTACACATACGTACAGCGGCCAGGGTGCAAGAAAGTAAATATGGCCACGTACGTACATATGGGCGGGGTCTCGAACTCCTACTCGCGCGTACGTATGGCCAGGGCTCGTATACATGGCTGGGTTGAAACAAAGAAACTACATCGTCGTTGTGTTCATGGGGAGGCAACGGAACGCGTCGTGTTCATCGGGAGGCAACAGAACGTGTGGGATCCAACCGGCTTGGATGGAACAGCCGATGGAAACGAGGCCTGCCGTACCGCAGAATGGAGGAAACGACCTTGTGTTCGACCGGCCGCGGTCGAAATGGGATCCTATTCATTGGGACGGGTCTGGCGTACCGCAAAACAGAGGAAATGGACTTCTGTTGGACCTTCTACGGTCGAAATGGGGTCCTGTTGATCGGGAGGGGTGTGGCGTACCGCAAAACGGAGGAAACGGACTTGTGTTTGAGCACTACGGTCGAAACGATGGTCATGTTCATCGGGAGGGGTGTGGCATACCGCAAAGCTGGACTCCACGGGATACTGTTCATGTCCACCGTCGACCTCCTCCAGCCTCCACGGGCTACTGTTCATCCACCATCGACCTCCTCCAGCCTCCACCCGCGACTGTTCATCCACGGGCTCCTGTTCATCCGGCCTCCACCGCGCGCTCCTCCATTGGCTACTGTTCAACCAGCCCTCTCCACGGGGTCCTGCTCAACCACCCCTCCACGGGCTACGTTCATATGGCCCTCCGCCGGCTACTATTCAACCAGCCATAGACCGGCTACTGTTCAACCTTCCCTCCACGGGGTCCTGTTCATCCAACCCTCCACGGGGTCTTGTTCATCCATGCCCAACCGGCTCGATCGATCGGGGTCCTGTTCATCCAGCAGCAACACCACGGGGTCCTGTTCATCCAACCCCCACCGGGAACTGTTCATCCAACTCCCCCCCCAACAACGCTCACTGTTCATCAAGGGACGGAGGCAGCAGAGTTTGATCGGCTTCAGTTAGCAGCAGTAGCGAAGGAATCACTCGGGTGCAGTAATGTGGCTAGTGCGATCGCTCGGGTCCAGTTAGAGCCCAATGCCTCGCTCGGGTTCCGTTAGAGCCCAACGCCTCGCACACACACGCATACGTGTACGAGAGAAACACGCATCGCTCGGCCCCCGGCCACCCACCGTAACCGGGAACTCCCCGAAATTTTCCTCGCCCTTGCTTCTACCATGGTTCTTTCCGTCATGGACGGCCCAAAGAATGTCATGCAGCTACGTCTCCAGCCCGCCCAGGACGAAAAGCCCATTTTCTGTCATGATTTTTTGTCATAGAAGTAGGAGCCCAGCACATCTATGATGTTACCGGGTTTTGTCACAATTATCGTCATAGAAGTGTCATAAGTATGACAGAAAAAAATTCGTTCGGCCCAAAATGTCACGGATGTGTCTTTTTTATAGTGATGGCTTTATAGAATGCTTCATGTGCTTCACTTATATCATTTGAAGTTTGGATTGCCTATTTCTTTACACATAGAAAACCTCCATTTGTAGAATGCTCTTTTACTTCACTTATATTTGTTAGAGGAAGGGCATATCTTTTGTAAAAAGAATTAAACTCTCTTGCTTCGCCTATACCTATTTAGAGTTGATAGTAATTGGTCATTCACATGGTTAGTCATAAAATCCTACATAAAACTTGTAGATCACTGAATATGATATGTTTGTTTCCTTACAATAGTTTTGCGATGTAAAGATGGAGATATTAGAGTCATGCTAGTGAGTAATTGTGGATTGGAAGAAATACTTGTGTTGGGGTTTGTGATTCCCGAAGCATGCTCTTTGCAGACCACAAAGAAAGTGGCCAAAATAACGTCCGTTAGCTACGCTCTTTGCCGTATGCTAGCAGATGACAAAGAACTGTGCCCTAACAAAATGCCAACGACGACGGCTGGCCCATCTCTCTGTCCTCTCTCTCTCTCTCTCTCTCTCTCTCTCTCTCTCTCTCTCTCTCTCTCTCTCTCTCTCTCTGTCGGTGTACTAAAGTAGGGGGGCACCTTAGTACCCCGAACTTGTGCACGAGCAGTCGCAGCACCCCGCGGCGAGGCTCGCCTGACGTCCGGCAAGGCTCCCCACCACTCCTTATCACTGCCATTCAAGAACAAAGTACCAGCCAAGAACACGAAGGCCCCGGCAAGAAGAGCTTGCCGGGAGGGCTAACCATGGCATCACCAGAAAACTTGCCGCGGCGCCCCGCGCGCCCCGGCAAGGTCCAGTGGCCGGCAAGCTTGCCAGCACAACAAAAGGACCGCGGCAAGGCACTTGCCGCGGCGAGGCTGCCACCCAACTCCTGCGCACCCAGTGACGCGTCATCACCAGGCCATCCCAAGAGCACGTGGCGAGATGCTACGCAACCATGCAGAGCGAGGTGGCAAACGGAGCCGACATAAGCACCATCGTGGCACCCGGAGGCTCACTTAACGGTCACTCCACTTGCACTGTTGGGCGACCGGACGGGCATTTAATGCCCTTGTCCCCTGCCGTCAGAGTTAGGTAGGGGCACTGTTGTGCACTGTTGTACCAAGCTGCGCTTTTACGTTTCTACCCCCTCTTCCTACGCTGCCACCTGTGGGTACCCCCTTCGGACTATAAAAGGGAGGCCCATGCGCACGTAGAAGGGGTTCGGTTCATTCGACACCCGCAGCACCACCATATGCTCGCACGCTCGAGCTAGATTCTATAACAACACAGAGCAGCAGTAGGGGTGTTATCTCTCCTGAGAGCCCCGAAGCTGGGTAAAGATCGCCTGTCTCCCCGCGTGCGCCTGACCTCGATCTGCTCTGCGCGCGACCCCCGCTCCCTTGCCGAACCAGAAGGGGCCCCCAGTGCCCCATAGGTGCTCGAGGCCGCAGAAGAGAGCGACCCCGACATCTTTGGCGCGCCAGGTAGGGGGGCGCATCGAGGTCGTGAGCATCTGATCCGGTCTCCACGCACGCTGCATCAACGCCATCGTCAACATGCCACCGAAGAAGAAGCCTTCGGAGGTGGCCGCGCCGTCTACATCGGTTCTGCCACCACCGCCGGAGCAAACGGGCGGCGGGACGGACACCGGCGGAGGAGCGGGCGCCGCCGGTGGGTCTCGTATCGTCACTAGATCCAAAAACAAGGCCCCGCAGGCGTCGGCGACCGAGCAGACGCCGCACCCCTCCCAGGAGGTGCAAGGTCGACAACGCCCCGGTGCTCCTAGCACCGTACTCGCACTGGAACAAGGCCAACATGGTGGGTCGCGGGACGCCCGAGGTCAGCATGCACGCCCGCATGCTGGCGCGAGCGAGATACGGTCGCCCAGACGGGGTGTGGTGCCTCCCAACCCAGTTGGGAGTCCAAGCACCTCCCGCTCATCGCGCCGTTCGTCACCACCGCCACCCAAGACAGCAGAGGAAGCGCTGGCCCGGCCCCAGCTCCTCCTAGACTTCCCTCCGGCGCCGCACAAGATCGACGACTGGAGGATGGCCATACACAGCCTCATCGGCTTCGCCAACGGCGACAAGCCCCGGCGACCAAGCGCGTCGAGGGCCCGGTAGGACGCCCCGGCGCAGGCCGGTGCCAACAGGACCGCTGGGGGTGCCGCTTCTGTGCGCTCCCAACCCCAAGGGCCGAGATCGCCAGCTCGCCGAACCAACCTTGACGCCGACTCCACCGCGTCATCGGACCCGCGAACTCGCCGCGATCAACGCCACGTCCTTCAAGAACGGCAACACGAAGACGCTCGTACCCGCATCGAACGCCAGCGAGAAGCGCGACGTCAATCTGACCATCGCGCCGGGCCCGCTGTCGACGTGCACGCAGCCGGAGAACCAGGCGACTTGCCGTACGCGGCAGGTTGCCTTGCGTTCACCCGCGAGTTGTGGCAGGTCTAGTGGCCCAAAACCAAGAATTTCAAGCCAGACGTGCCCGAGAAGTATGACGGCAGGATACATCCGTCGGAGTTCCTCAGCATCTACACCATCGCGGTGCAGGCTACCGGAGGGCGCGACGAGAAGATCCTCGCCAACTACTTCCCGCTGGTACTCAAGCCAACGTCAGATCTTGGCTCATGCACTTGCCGGACGGCTCCATCTCCTCATGGGCGGACCTGTGCCATCAGTTTGTCGGTGCCTTCACGGGTGGCCACAAACCTCATGGCCAGGAAAGTGACCTCCACTTGCTCGTCCAGAAGGAGGGGGAGCCCCTGCGCAAGTATATACAAAGATTCAGCCAGGTGCAACGCAACATCCCAGACGTTCACCCTGCCGCGGTTATTAGCGCGTTTCATCAGAACGTGCGTAACCGCAGGATGAGGGAGGAGATGGCGATGTGCAAAATCAGAGATGTCAACGAGCTTTACGCTCTGGCCGACAAGTGTGCACGAGCTGAGGAGGGAAGGAAAATCCCCGGAGAGATTGTCGGAGCAGAAGGATCTGACAGCGAGGATGCCGCCCCGACGAGGAAGAACCGGAGGCGGAACAATAGGAAGAGGAAAGCTAAGGATGTGCTAGCCGTTGAGCATTCCGGCAACGGAGGCGGCTCCGACAAGGCCAAGACCGACGATTCCGCCGAGGCTGTAGCGGCCGCCGACAAGCAGGACGGCTCCGGCAAGCGTTACTGCAAGATCCACCGCACCAAGGGCCACGACCTCCAAACCTGCAAAAAAGTAGAGCAGATGGCGGAGCTGCAAAAAGCAGAATACGAGCGCCGCGATAAGGAGAGAGCCCAGGGAGGTGGCGGAGGATCCGGCAAGAAGCTTCCCGCCCGGGGAGGGAACCGCGGCCAGGCCAAGACGCGGCAAGGTGACAGGCCTCCCCGCGGCCGCGACAAGGACGAAGGTGAAGATGAGGACGAAGAGATGGAGGAAGATGAGACCGATGATCAGGAATTTCAGAAGGCGACATAAGTGTTGTGCATCGATGGCGGCGCCTCCCTGCACTCCTCGCACCGCCAACTCAAACAATGGGTGCGAGAAGTGAATGCAGCGGAGCCGTCCGTCGAGGCACGCAGGCCTTTGAAGTGGTCCGGCACGCCCATCGTCTTCGACGTTGAGGACCACCCTGATCGTGTCACCGCGATCGGGTGCTTGCCGATGCTGGTTTCACAAACCATCCGCAACCTCAAGGTCACGAAGATGCTGGTAGATGGCGGGGCCGGCCTGAACTTGATTTCCTCCGCAGTGCTCAAGAAGCTCCAGATCCCCGACAGCGAGCTAGAAGAAACTGGCACCTTTCAAGGAATAAATCCGGGAAGGAGCAAGCCTAAGGGGAAGATCACATTGCCAGTGACGTTTGGCAGCAAACTGAACTTCAGGACTGAGAGGGTCACGTTCGATGTGGCTGATATCCCCTTGCCCTACAACGGGATACTCGGCCGACCCGCACTCGCTAAGTTCATGGCGGCCTCTCACTATGCATACAATGTGCTCAAGATGCCCGGTCCGATGAGTGTCATCTCCGTCCAAGGCGACAAGAGGGATGCGCTCATCTGCGCCGACAAGATATACCAGGAAGCATCAGCTGCAGTAGAGCGCAAGCCACTTGCCGCTGAAGCTCCCCGGGAGAAGAAGAAGGCCAAGTCCGGCGAAAGTAGCTCTGGTGCCGACTCCGGCACGCACCCCTCCCCGGAGCGCTGCGCTGCCGTCGAGGACACGCCATCGAGCTCTGCCGGCTGAGGAAGCAAAGAAAGCTACCGAACTGCGAGCTTTTGAGATCGTGTTTTCTAGAAGTCCACCCCTTGTATGAAGAACCCGAGCGCAGAGGGGTCGGGTCGTGGTTAGGTTGCACCGTCAATCCGCTTTGAATTTATTCGGCGGTAGGAGCGCGCCGCAATCAGCCCGCCGAGTTCTTCCCGCCGGAGGCAACACCGCCAGCGGGCTGCTAGTGCCCTGCACTCAGCAAGTGTGTTTGCACCAAAGGGTTCCCCCGAAAAGCGTAAAAAAAACACATACAAAGGGGTGGTGGCAACCAAGGAAGAAGTATGACCCCATTAGGCCACCGAAGACAGAAAAGCTAAGTCACCCGAGCTTTTGTGCAAGAGCACTTCTCAGTCCCATAGCCCTGTGTTATACCCCTCGAGCGTTTATCCCTTGTAAAAAAAACTGTGCGCAGAGGAGCCGACTCGGGATTAAGTTGCGTTCTTGCTTTGTTTCCAAGTCCACTCAACAATGCAGGAATGCTGCAACTGGCCCGAGAAGGTTTCTTGCCGGATACAACACCGCCAGCAGGCTGCTGACGTCCCGCACTCAGCAAGTGTGTTAGCCCCGGCAAGTTCCCTAGAAGCGTAGGGTTAAAAACGTACAAGGGACACGACGAAACGGAGGGCATAGCATAGGAAGCCTTGCCATAGGGCAGCCTTTGTATGAGAAACTTGTGCGCAGAGGAACCTACTCGCGGCTAGGTTGCGCCCTTGCGTTGTTTCCGAGTCCGCTCGGCAATACAGGTGCGCTGCAACCGGCCCGAGAAGGTTTCTTGCCGGGAACAACACCGCCAGCGGGCTGCTGATGTCCCGCGCTCAGCAAGTGTGTTCGCCCCGGCAAGTTCCCCAGAAGCGTAGAGTGCGAACATACGAAGGACAAAGAATGGCATCGCATGGTAGAATCGCATCATGAAAGAATAGCTTATTTTCAACGCTGTCTCAGTTATTTTCATGACTATGATTACAGTGGCAAGGAGAAGCCAGAAGGACGCGTTGGCGCACAGGCCCTGACTAGCCAGCTTCGCTGGGGGCTGCGAGTGCCAAGGTTCCTCTCCCGGCAAACCAAGGTCGCCGGGAAGCTACGGAGTCAGATAAGTTTCTCATCCCTCGTCATGCATCCTCTTGTGGACCGGGGAAGGCGGGGCCGCGTCCTTGAACGAGTGTGCTTTGTAAAAAGAAACCCGTGCGCGGAGGGGCCGAGTCGCGGCTAAGTTGCGCCCTTGGGTTGTTTCCGAGTCCGCTCAGCAACACAAGCGCGCTGCAACTGGCCCGGCAAGGTCTCCTTGCCGGAAGCAACACCGCCAGCGGGCTGCTGACGTCCCGCACTCAGCACGTGTGTTCGCTCCGACGAGTCCCCTAGAAGCGTAGGGTGGGAATGTACAAAGCACAAAGTTGAGGACTTGGCCCGACAAGCGTTCCCCTCTTCTTTTTCATTAAAAACATCCCGGTTTAGTACAAGTACATACGAGGATGAAAAACATGATAGAGAGGATTACATATTTTAAATGCAACTAAGGCCCGAAGGCTTACAAGTTAAAAGATAAGGTGCCCGTAATCCCCCTCCTGTTTCTCTGTTCAGGAGGTAGGTCAAGGAGTCCCCGGCAAGAGAAGCTTGCCGGGGAGGGCGAAAGGGGCGCCTAGGAGAGCTACGGGCGCCAGAAGACACCAAGAGAACTTCCCGGGGGCCGGCCAGGGGCTTGGCGGAGACGGAGGCGCCGGAGGCAGAGCTTGAAGACGGGGTGGTGGGACGTCAGCACGCTGACGAGGGCTCCTCGCCCTCGTACTCCGATTTGACGGCCTTGCCGCCACCCCTCTTCCTCTTCTGCAGCCTCCCTACGTCAGCCGCCCAAGGAGACGGCCCCGGGGAGTTCGGAAGGCCGGCGACCCGGATGATGGGGTCGCCGGTGGCGCGCGCGGCAGCGTCCGACGCCTAGTCGGACTCGCCATCCTCGTCGTCGTCGCTGTCGCTCCCCTCCTCGTCACTCTCGCTCGAGGAGGGACCTTCGCTATCGGAGGAGCTGTCCACACAGCATCTCGCCCGGGTCCCGGAGTCCCCGAAGACCTTGACAGCGAGAAGGTCGCCCTCCATTAGTTTGAAATGGAGGGTAAACCCCGCCGTCAAGCTGTGGATGCGGGCGAACGTCTTCCACCCTCGGTCAAAGTACATCACGCCGGGGGCTGGGGACACGACACTCACTCGAGTGCCGCTCATCCCGCAGCCCCTCATGCGCAACTATATCACCTCGAGCGGATCCGGTTCCATCGCACTCGCGAACGGGGCCGGCAGCCGGAGGCGGCGACGAGGCGCTCGGCGCAGCTTGATGAAGAACTCCCAGGGATCGTCTCCAGTGTGGACCGCCTCGAGGAAAGGAGCCGCCGGCGGAGATGGGGGAGGCGCATCGCCCCGGCCGCCTCTCCCCCGACCGCCTCGACCACGTCCTCGGCCCCATTCGTGGCCCCGCCCCCTACCTCTCCCCCTCGTGGTCGGCTCCGCCGCCACGGGTGCAGGATAGGGAGAGGCGCGCTGCCTGGAGGCGACCCTTGCTGCCACCGTAGAAGAACCAGGATTCCCTCCCTCCATAGCAGATGGGAGGAAGAGTAACGGAAGTTGAAGACGAAGGGAAGAGAGGAGGTGCAAGACTATTGTGCTCCCCTTCCGCCCCTTTTAAAGGACGAGGTGGGGGCTCAGCCGCCCCGCCCAGCCAATCGGAAAGCGAGAGGGGTAGAGGAGCGGGGCCGACCCACCATCTTCGCCCGTGACGGCTCGGCCTCTGCATGAGGGCCGCGTGGCGAAAAAGCGGGGCCGGAGCGACGGGTGAAAAGACCTCGCCCTGCACCACGATCACGGGTGTGGATGCCTTAAAGGGCGCATCCGCCACCCACGTCTCCCACGACACCGCAATCGACGTGTGCTGTTGCGGGAGAGCGCGGTGGGTGCGGAGCCCATTGCTGTGCGGAACCAGGCCACGTGTGCCCGTGCACTGTCTTGGGCCTGGCCCAACAATGCTCGGCACCGTGTATGGCCCAGGCCCGGGGGCTCCTGTCGGTGTACTAAAGTAGGGAGGCACCTTAGTACCCCGAACTTGTGCACGGGCAGTCGCAGCACCCCGCGGCGAGGCTCGCCTGACGTCCGGCAAGGCTCCCCACCACTCCTTATCACTGCCATTCAAGAACAAAGTACCAGCCAAGAACACGAAGGCCCCGGCAAGAAGAGCTTGCCGGGAGGGCTAACCATGGCATCACCAGAAAACTTGCCGCGGCGCCCCGCGCGCCCCGGCAAGGTCCAGCGGCCGGCAAGCTTGCCAGCACAACAAAAGGACCGCGGTGAGGCTGCCACCCAACTCCTGCGCACCCAGTGACGCGTCATCACCAGGCCATCCCAAGAGCATGTGGCGAGATGCTACACAACCATGCAGAGCGAGGTGGCAAACGGAGCCGACAGAAGCGCCATCGTGGCACCCGGAGGCTCACTTAACGGTCACTCCACTTGCACTGTTGGGCGACCGGACGGGCATTTAATGCCCTTGTCCCCTGCCGTCAGAGTTAGGTAGGGGCACTGTTGTGCACTGTTGTACCAACCTGCGCTTTTACGTTTCTACCCCCTCTTCCTATGCTGCCACCTGTGGGTACCCCCTTCGGACTATAAAAGGGAGGCCCATGTGCACGTAGAAGGGGTTCGGTTCATTCGACACCCGCAGCACCACCATATGCTCGCACGCTCGAGCTAGATTCTATAACAACACAGAGCAGCAGTAGGGGTGTTATCTCTCCGGAGAGCCCCGAAGCTGGGTAAAGATCGCCTGTCTCCCCGCGTGCGCCTGACCTCGATATGCTCTGCGCGCGACCCCCGCTCCCTTGCCGAACCAGAATGGGCCCCCAGTGCCCCATAGGTGCTCGAGGCCGCAGAAGAGAGCAACCCCGACACTCTCTCTCTCTCTCTCTCTCTCTCTCT